>NC_132798.1:11147500-11387500 GCF_048594095.1 Paramormyrops kingsleyae | reverse complement strand
CCTTGTAGAGACAAACAGGAAGCTTTCGTTCTTGCGGTTTTTTTTTCCACGCAGTCCGTAAGGAGTTAAACATGAGCTGCCTATGACTGCTCGGGCCCCAGTGGTTCAGTGCTATGAAAACAGTGCTCTCCTGAAACCAGAAATCCCTCAAGGAGGAGCTCATGGGCTTCCCGTGTAGGCTGCTTCAAACACCTGGGTGGGGAGACCTGGATACTGTGGGGCGTGTCTCATCACAAAGAAGCGGGAGCATCGCCTTCACCACGAAGCCACAACGACACAAAATGTACGGGTGGCTCATACAGGACGAACAGAACCCCGGGACTCATGAAGAGTAGAACCTGGTGTAGGATCTACAGCCCAGTAACTAGCAGGAGTTATGCAGAGAGATCGCTTGCCCTCCCTGCTCCTTATAGACTGTCTGCTAGCCGGATCCTTTGCACCTCAGTGCAGTTTGCTTCACCAGCTCACAGCCAGCTGCATCTGCCCAGGGTCTCTGCCGGTTGGTTGCCACACGAGGAGCCAGAGATCAAGCTAATTCTGATCTCTGAGGCAGGCTTCAGCCATTCGGCCAGGGGAAGTGGCTCAAACAGGCTTTGTGTGCTGTGTAAATATAGATTTTTTTTTTGTATCATTATTGTTGTATTTTTGCTATTCTTCCCAGAGGAGCCAATGCACCAGGTGTTGACACATATGCAGTCAGTACAATGATTTATGAAAGTAATTATCAAGATGATTTTTATTATTCTTGTGGCTGTTGTGAAGTTTTTGTTTCTGGCCATTCAATAGTAATATTTAAAAAGTTTTATATATAATGTGTAACATTTATAGAAAATAAACTTGTGGATACAGATACACCAAAATGGCCTACATTTGGCTGGATGAATCCCCCCCCCCCCAAAAGCTTTCACAGTAAAATATCTGGAAATCCTGTTTTGCTTGCCTTGCATAACAGACTTAACAGAATATATTCTTGAAAATGTAAACCTTTAAAATGAGGTATATGGGGCGATCCAACTCGTCGCGGCTGCACTCATTGTGACATATATTTTTTTCTGGGGGGTGCTATATTTTACTAAAGCAACACTGATACTGCTATTGACAAGTATTATCCCTAACAGCTCATGGATCCTTTACATAGTTTGCATTCCCCACCACCATTATTGGCAATTAAGCAATTAAGCTTTTGGCGGTGACGGCCTATATAAGGGTATTAAAAGGAATATATTAAGGAATGACTATAAACGTTACTAAAAATTCAGTGTGGCTGCAATCATTATTCGGAGTTTTACGGGCGGAAAATACCCTCTCACAAGAATTTGACACTCGGGAACATTAAGCGAAATTTCACGTTCGGAGCCAAAGACGCGTCCCAAAGCACGTTTAAAACCGCAATGACACAGAAAGGTTGCGCCGCGGTTTCTGCCGGTAGGGGGCGTCAGCCGAGGGGGGGACGCGATCCGGCGGCTTGATCTGCGCCTTCAGTCGCAGCTCGCGACAGTAGCGCGGGAGGCAGCGAAGCTGAGCAATAAGAGGGACCTCAAATGAAAGAGGAGCGCACCTCGGACCGGCTCCTCTCCAGTTTTGCGCCGAGTCTGTCCGCCGATCTACCGGACGGTGCGATCCGAAGCCATGGAAGAAAAGTCCAATTCGTTCGCCGGCAGCAAGGACGAAAAAGCGGATGGGAATAATGCGTTCCAGAGGCAGGACTCGATGCAGAAGAATAACATGGGGAGCCAGAACATGAAAGATCACGCCAACTCCGTGGGTTTTAAGATGGATAGGGACGAAGCCATGGTCGGTCTCGATGATATGGATGGGGGGTCCAGGCAGTACGGCTTCATACAGCGGCAGTTCGGGGCGATGATGCAGCCGGGGGTCAATAAGTTCTCCTTACGAATGTTCGGCAGCCAGAAAGCTGTGGAAAAGGAGCAAGAGAGAGTGCAATCGGCCGGATACTGGATCATCCACCCATACAGCGATTTTAGGTAAGGAGCGTAAAGTCACCTTCTCCCCCGCGCACGCCGGTCCGATCCACTTATACCCAATGCAGATCCTCGCTGCCAGTTAAAACAGTCAAAAGTGTCTGCAAAAAATAATCACATTGCATCATGTAGTCGTATAGGGAATAATGCCCTTGTGCAAAAAAGAGGTGAATGTCAACTTGGTAAATGTATTGGATTTTTTTAATGGAATGGCGTTCTGCAGTTGGATGGACGTTTAAGTTCTGTAAAAGATTAATATATACCGAGCCAGTGGTGTTTATTCCTAGTATAGCAAACGGTGCCGAGGAAATCACTTTAGTTACTAAATGTGTACGTTGCACATGAAATAATTAAAATAGATGTATGATTGTTATATTATGCATTAATAAATGTTACGCGATTGAAATATCATTTATAACAGAGGATACTGTACAAAAATGCAACGTAAGAGAAACAATAATCAAATTGCAAGAGGTGGAAATGTAGAAAGAGTCATTCAGTGTTAAGCGCTTGTATGAAAGTGGGCGATGCGAGATCGCAGTCTGGGCGTTTTTGTATTGACTGCTTGCTCTACAGTTGGGATCACTTGGAGCCCTTTGCCTTGAATGCAATATCATTGTTCTCTCCTAATGTCTAATAAGTAAAATGTACTTAAAGATGGATTTCTTCTAGCTGCATATCCCTGCTAGCTACGTTACACAGTCATTAGCGGGTTACAGATTTTACATAGACCGACATTACTAAGCAAAATGCTGGTCACAGTTTTAATTTAATTTTTTTTTTCGGGAAAGCTCATGTTGTTTAGTAAGGTGTATGCCCGTGTTGCACTCCTATGGGTCAGAAATAATATTATAATATCATCTATATATTATGAATTCAACTTTTTTAGCGTGGTTTGATTTTTTTTATCTATAATACTGCATATTCGGGAAAGTTATGGTACATTTGCGGATTCGGTTTAATTCAGTCGGTGGTTTGAGGGCAATATTGTAATTGCTTTATTCATTCATACGAAACGCACGGATAGGGTGCATTTCTGCGAATATGAAATGCTGCCTTTGCGAACTTTCACTTCGCATAACGAACACGCAGCTGAATCCCTGCCGAAGAGTCTTGGTACACAGTGTGCTGTCCGTGGTGCTGACTGCACCCCGCTTTCAGATGGCCAGTGAACCTCCGGGCCAGGAAGACACGCACTCTGTGCTGTGCGAATGTACAGCTGTAAGCATAAAGAACAGCGCCAGCGTTTGATTCTGCCGATTCCTCTGCAAGAGGAAACAATCTGGCCAATTGAAAGATGGACAAATAACCTTAAATGTGGTCACTCTAGACCTTCTGTCAGTAGGCTTTAATGTGAAGCTGAGCTGGGATTAGGGATTAGACTGGTGATGTGTAATAGGAGACGGGGAGATTAGGCCCCAGGCAACTATGTGACAATTACATTGACCCTTAAGGCCAGGGAAACTTAAAAAAGGACTTTCAATTGTTTACAGTTACTAACGGATTCAGCGGAAAGAGGCTTTAATTTTAGGCACGTCCATTATCATGAAGCTCACACATTGACGTCACTTATAAACTCAGGAGTCATGTTAAAAAAAACAGGTAGTTTGAGCAATTTTACACGGACATTTCTCGTGTAACAGAGTATGTTTTGAACAGGTACTGTGTTGTGTGTCCATGGTATGTCAGCCTATATGGCTGGGAATCGCAGTAATTGAATTCCGGTTATATATAATTACACGGCACAGTACGTACAGGGGATGGTATCGATTGTTTATCCATCTGAAGGAGGCTGGGGAGCAGTATTCCTGTGGTTACCCACAGCGAGGGAACGGAGGCGGGGCCTTGACATCCTGCGCAGAGAGCAGCGAGCGAGAGGGGGTGGATCCTCCTGGGAGAGGGATGGGGCTGTGTTAAATACAGACGAGGAAGGGGGCGGGATCGTCAGGAGATGGAGGCGGGGCCTCATGGTTCTGTGCAGAGAGCTGGGGTGGAGTCTAATGGCTCTATGTTGAATGCAAATGTGTAGGAAAAAAAAGCTGGATTGAGAGAGAGGGCCGAAGCTGTGCTGGGCCCCGGCACGCCCGAGTCCTCCACATCCTCCCGCCAATCGCCTCTGGGGCCCCCTCCCTAAAGAGGAGTGGTTCACGCAGCCGAGTGGCTAAGATACTGAGGGGAGAATAGTGATTAAGGGCACTCGACGGACTAGTGGCAAGGGGTCTGCCCAGTCAGGAAGCCACTGCACCCCGAGGACGCCACTTAACCCAGATCGCTTCAGCGAAGGCGCCCAGCTGCGTGTGCAGGCAGCTTAGGAGGGAACATATGCTGGGCAGCATAGCAGGTGCCCCTGAGAATGGAGCCAGGAAGCCGGCAACCGGCGGGCTCTCGCTGCAAGGGACGTGGTCGCTCGCACGCCAAGATGAAAACGCTGGGGGGGCGGGGGAGGCATAAAACATTAGCTAAATGTTTTCTTTTGCACCTCACACGTCTCAGGTAATATCACAGCACTGTGACGTCTTCAGTGTAAGAACTCTGGCATAATAGCAAATTGAAATGGAGTTAGAATGGAGTTACCTTTGAGGTACCTTCAGGGAGAGCGCCCCCTTTAGGAGATGAGTGTTAAAGCCCTCATTCTGTGTTTTTCATATTCAACTGGACCACAACACCTTCCATTGCTAGTCAAGCCTTTCCCGTTTAATTTCCGGACATGAATTGTTATGTAGTCTTCCCCCCTCCACCTTTGTTGTTCCTGTTCTTGGTTGCATGCGCAGGGTGGTAGTTGGGGGGGGGGATTCCTGTACCCGATCGGTGCTCATCGCGGCACATCGCTGCACCACACATTCGGCCCAGACAGGTAAACAGATCCCAGCCGAAAAACTACAACATGGAATCAATGGCTGCATCATTGTGTCTTTTGTTTTGCCTCAAAAGCCGGGTGAAACTCAACGCTGAACATCTCTCCATACAGGAGCTGTTTAAAAATGAATGGCAGGTTAGTAACGTTAATTATTTATAGATCCCTGACAGGTTTCAGCCCAGGAATTGCGATTCCCCCTCTTCACTCGCTTTGCCGTATGATCGGAGCCCAATCTTTCATCTTTCATACGTTATTATATTTTCCTGCTCCCTTCCCCCTCTCTTCTATCTGGAATGCGGTGCAGCCACAGCCTAATTTAGAAGATGCTTATTATTCATCTTTAGCAAAATGTTTGCATGGCTTTTGAAGTAACGTAATAAAGCAGAGGCGGGCGAGCGGCGGGCGAGCAACTGGCGAGCAGCGGGCGCCTGGCGGTTTGTGAGACGGCAATGGTATGAGATCGCACTCACTGTTCCTTTGATCTTTATTAATTGACCACTTTGAATCAAGGAAATGCCTGCACATCTTTGAGATGCAAAGCAGTCGCGTGAAACATAATGGCGGCTTTGAGGGCCGTCATCCCCCTTGTAATCCACATCCTGTGGCCTTACGTAGCACCCGAGATCAAACTCACCTCTCATCCTGGTCCCGAATAGAACTGCCCGGGCAGATGGAATTGTACGACTGGGACTGGTTTTACTCTCTACCAATACGGTACCAGTTCATTGTGACACAATTTCCGACCATCCAACAAAATGGTTTCCTTTCACACATGATTTGTTTAATCACCTTTCATTAGTGAGGACAGTTGTAACAGGGTGAATCATATTGAAGTGAGCTGAAACTGAACAGCCAATATTCCTGGTCACACGTCCTTTATAGCTTCTTCCTGGCTTTGACCCTCGACCAAGATCCCTCCGCTTGGGGAACCTTGTAAGACCACCTCTTCTGCTGGAGGAAAAACAGAACTAGATCCATTTATTCTTGCATCAGGGCCACCCGCTCCTTGCGTGACAGCGATGCATATGAAGCCCGATCTCGATCTGCTCTGCAGCTCGATGGTACATTTTGCCATCCCTCCAGCCAATCCACTTCTCCCTCCGTCCAGAAGCTGCCTGCTCACATGGAAACGTAGGGTCCGCCTCCGCTGATGTCCTGATCTCACAAACAGCTTTGTTTTTTTTACCTCTTAAAGTTTGATTTCCTCACTACTTCCAAAATGCAGTCTTTCATTTTTATGCCCAAACTGCACCTGTGCCCCCAACATTATACACTTGAGAATATCCACATAAAACGTGTGCTGGAGAAGGAACCAGGAGGAAAGAAATACGAACATCTAACACGCATTTATTCCAGCCTCTTATGGGCTTCTCACCGGGGGAGGGGGTGGGAATACAGGGCTTGTGCACCCTAACAGCACTTTCTGTCGGCGTGATGTTCCCTTTAGTGTGATCACTGCTGTGGAACAGCTGGTCACGCTGGGCGTGAGTCGCCCTCACCACACGCCGGCACTGCGGCACACGTGGAGCTGTCCGTGCATCCACTTCTTAAAATGTCAATTCTGCTTTTTTTTTTTGATTCCCTAGAGAAGAATGAAGCTGTTCCGTCATGAATGCCTTGTATGGTGTCCATGCCTGTAATTATGTTGTGATGAGATTGAAGCTGTATATCAAATTTCTAGTTTTATTGTCATCTCTATTCTGAGGGACACGCTGTCATTCTTGTGCCCCAGTTACAGGAGAGGGGGCAGGTGCATGAGGGGGGGGGGGGGGGTGGTGGTCAATAGAAGAGGGAATACTACAAGAACAGTACAATAAAGGACAAATGGAGCTTGTTCCAAAGCTGACAGTTACCATTGGGACCCATGATGCTTTGAGTCATAAACTCCTAGAAGGTAAACCTAAAGTGTTGGACTCTTCAGGCGGCCAAGTGATGCATGGGAAATGGGTGATTTTATTTGGTCCCCTCAGAAAGTAACAGACAGGTTACAAAATGTCACACATGATAAGTTCTTAACCTTTAATTTAAATGCATTGGACAGAAACTCACGTATCTGGAACATTCCTTTCGGTCACTCTCTTAACACACAGCCGTCTTGTCCTTGTCCTATACTCTTGAATAATTAATCACAGGTCAGTAGAGCTGCTTGGCCACTCTCCCCAAAAACATCCACTCCTTCTTAAGATTTCACAGTAAATCGGAGAACTTTTCAGGCTAAGTTAGCTGTGAGTAACATGAGGGTTGTAATAAGCAAAGAAAATTACTCCCGCCCGGTGTTTCCAGTGTAACACAGATGTATTAGTTGTTTCTTATGAATATTTCATTGCTAACCCAGTGCGGCGGCCGAAGCTCAGTGAAGAAGCGTATAGGTCGTCGGCCGTAACAGCTGGTCCCCTGAGTGCTGAAGGTTCCTCTCAGGCTGTGGTGATGTCCCTCTTCACACTGCCCACTTCAGCACCCAGATCCTACAAGCGCACAACTCTAATGGTGCTGATGCGTGTGTTTTGGAAGCTAAATAGGGGTGTTTGGGCGGCACAGTGGTGGCCTCACACTGTCAGGGTTGTGGACTTGATTCCCAACCCCAGCCCTGTGTGTGTGTGTGTGTGTGTGTGTGTGTGGATTATGTTTATATTACATTGTGGGGACCAAATATACCCCACAATGTAATAAAAACTGTTATTTTGACATTGTGGGGACCGTTTTTCAAGTCCCCACAATGATCTGGGAATGCAATCAAAAAACGAAAAATGTCAAGAAGTCTCATATTTTGTTTGGTTATCTATGGTTAACATTAGGTTGGTATTAGAGTTTTCCCCATAGAAGTGAATGGAGAGTCCCCACAAATATATAATTACAAACCTGTGTGTGTGTGTGTGTGTGTGTGTGTGCAATCTGAACGTCTCCCTCGTGTTTGCCTGTGTCTCTCTGTTCAGGTACATGTCAGTTAGTGTCTAAATTGCCCATGCTGTGTGCTTTTGCATTATATGTGATGCACTGGCTTCTGGTTCAGGCTGTTCCCCTGCCTTGTGCCCTCTGTTCCCTGGGATATGCTTCACTGAGATCTGTTAAGATGGTCCTGGAGCTACAGTACCTTCCAGACTCCCAGGAATAGAGGTGAGCTTCCAGAGCTCCAGTGAAATGCTCTTAAGCTGGGGTCTCGATGTCGCAGTGCTGTACATCCAGTGAACTCTTTAGCAGACACACCTAGCAGGTGCCAGGGAAGACTCACTTTTGCCTTCAGAACTGCTTCAAGGCGAGACGAGTTATGCATTCAGAGAGGCCATTCTGCATGCCACTGTTGTATTGAGCTGTTATTTTTGCACTTGTGGCCTTCCTGTTAGCTGTAACAAGATTGCCTATTCTCCCCTGACCTCGTTTTTTTAACAAGGTGTTTTTGTCCAGAGAAATGTCGCTGACTGGCTGTTCTTTGCCTATGGCACCATTTTCCCTATGACACTGTACTGCATGGAAATCCTGGGAGAGGGTGACTGTTTCTGAGGTGCTGGAACCATCAAGTATGACACCAACAATTGCACGACATTCAGACTCACTTCAATCAGGTGTCTTAGCTGCTCTAATGCTTAGCCAAAGAGTAAGTGAACCTCTTGACCCTGTCCTGCCGTGTGATTCGCTGTTTGGATGAGCAGGGTACTAGTATTAGTTAGCAGGGTGACTGATAAATTGGCTTGAGTATAGCCAGCTCCTCAGGTTAAAGTCAGGCCGCTCGATCACGCTCCCACAATTTGCATTTTCTGCAGCTATTTGTATAGCAAGCAAATCAGAGCATGGATGGGCCAGTGCGTCATTCTGGTGCTCGGTTCTGCCATCATTCCGCTGAGTGTGGCTCGCAGGTGCAGGTGCATTGAATTGGCTGGCTCTGCATTTCAGGCATTTCTGCCGCATGCCAGCCCCCTGATTTGTGGCCAACCTGGGGCTCGTACGCGCTGAACTGTTACCTGGCTCAGAATTTTCTTCCCA
Source organism: Paramormyrops kingsleyae (assembly GCF_048594095.1). Taxonomy (NCBI): domain Eukaryota; kingdom Metazoa; phylum Chordata; class Actinopteri; order Osteoglossiformes; family Mormyridae; genus Paramormyrops; species Paramormyrops kingsleyae. Next base: position 11,378,683 of record NC_132798.1, on the reverse strand, counting down.
TTTCTTTTCGGTGTCCCTGTAGACAGATACAACGCTCTCATGTTCCAGAAGGGCAATTCCTGTAGCAGATTAAGAACCAATCGGATGAGTGGTGAAGGCCATTGTCCTCAGCCGCATTTCATGAATCACACCATTCTCTCCCCGACCCCTACTTACTACATCCGTGTTTCTCAGCCCAGTCCTCGTGGACCCTAAGACCGTCCCCATTTTTCCTCCTTCCCAGCTCTTTGCCCCCTTAGCCAGACAATCAACCAATCAGGAACGCCACCTGCCTGGTACATGTGTGTTGGGAGCTGGGAGGGAGTGAAAATCTGGGGATCCGGTGACGGTCTGGGGGTCCACAAGGACTGGATTCAGAAGCACCGTACTACATTAGCATTTTTGGGTTGAGAATTCATTTTCTCTTAGTTGCTGTTTCTCTGGTCCTGGTAATGTGCTTTAAGCATTTTTAAACATAATTGCTAAAGTGCTGTGTTGTTGTTTTTTTCTGTTTGTTTTTTTTTTATATATATTAAATACTTCTAGGTCCCTAAATGTACTTTTCCCAAAACATTAAAGTGTAACTCAGTAGCCAGTAACATTTGTGATGATGGTGTACTTTAGAACAGCTGGACACTTGGGAGATGCAGAATTGCTAAACGCTGCAGAGGTCAACGTTCAGCGCCGCCGGTGTAAACTGTGGCAGTCTGGTGTTTTATGATGAGGCCGACAAATATCCCCAGGTGATGAGACTCCTTCAGATAACCTCTCTCCGAGACGGGAGGTGGGTGCTGAAGAAGCTGGCCGCCAGCGCCTTGCGGCCTTGCAGCTCTGTGCAGCCGCTTCTGCCGTGTCCGTGTGTCTGTGTTAGGGTTGTTTCGGGATATCGCCATATCGCACGCGTCTAGCTGGAGCTCAAGTCATCTCTGTGACATCGGTCCATTTACTATGAAAATAACAGTGCCTATCAGTGCCCCCCGTTTAATTTATCCGGGGAAGGCGGCATGCCACGGTTATTGATCAGCACTCGCGGTAATTATTACCACAAGTAATTATTCTCATCAGGCAGATTCATCATATGTGACCCGTTTTGTCAACATTGAGAAAAGCCTTGTCCGGGAGTGTATAAACCAGCGCAAATTCCATCTAAATTAATATAGTTGAGATACTTCATTTAATTCACTTTCCCACTCCTCATTTGGCAATGTTTTCATCACAGACGTCAAGCCAAGGCGTAAATGTCAGCTACGGCACATCCCTGTCGCATGACTGTGAGCGACAGAGGGGAGAATTTATAAAGGCAGCCCGGGGTCGTCGGTGGAAGCGGACAAGTACCGGCGTGAATTTTCATATATTGCGGTGTCAGCGCACAAAATAGCTGTTTGGTCTCTATGTCATTTGAGGCAGAAACTCAAGGGAAGCAAACCAATATAAAACTGATTATGGTTCGGCAATAGCTGGGAGCAGAGCAGCTAAAATAGACAGTAATATGATATTTATTGCATTTATCAAAACAGAGTACAGCTTACATCTTAACCCTTACTTTATTGGAGTATTACTAAGGGTTTAACAGCCGTCCCTCTTTAGGAATTCAAACCGTTGACTACTTGGTTGCACGTTTTGTTCATTTTGATCACTAGCCTGCATTAAGCGGAGTCACGTGCTGTGTTATTTTTGCGGCTTTTCCCGGGCTTACCTGACCAAGCTGGGCGCGAGGATTCGCCCGCAGCCAGTGGGGAGATTCCGGGCTTCTGAAGATCCGCGCCAAACTCCGCTTCCTGTGTGCGCGAGGCTTAGCACAGCGTGACAGAGCCGTTCACAGCGATATGTGGTGCCAGCAGATGATTGCCATGTTTACCCCCCAGCAATGCGTTCTCCTAACATCGCCAGTTGGTTTCTGAATGAATTGGAAGCCATATTTACCCTAGAGTTCTTCTCTAAGCAGCGATTTAATAACACTGTTTGAACATATGAAACAAAAATTGTGATATTTTACCTGTAGATCTATAGTTTAATGGCCTGTTTGTCATTTTAAGGGTGGGAGTAACTCATTTTTTTCACAATGGATCGGAGTAACATTTGTAATAAGGTCAAAACCACTAATATATATCTTGTTTTATTAGAAAACATGACCATTTCTGTGAAATGTTTTGCACTGCTTACCGTGACCCTGCACTGGATGAACAGTTGATTGATGAATATGATGATGCTATTTAAATGCATTTTGTTACCCAGAAATGACAGCTCTGTAGGACTGAAGTCATCTGGTAGGTGGTATAGAGCTATTGTATGTTGTTTGTCTCATAAATTAACCTAGTTTACTAATTAATTCCTAATTAATTCATGGTGCTGATTCATCTTTTCAGAGTTGTCTAGATTATTTGCATCATTTAAAATGATATATGTTGATCAAAGGTTTAATTTTTTGTAGGTTTTACTGGGACTTGATCATGCTTATTATGATGATGGGAAACCTAATAATTATTCCTGTGGGAATAACCTTCTTCACGGAGCAAACCTCCACGACCTGGATGATATTCAACGTGGCCTCAGACACCATCTTTTTGGTGGACCTAGTCATGAACTTCAGAACGGGGATCGTCATCGAGGAGAGCTCAGAGATCATCCTCGACCCCAAGGTCATCAAGAGGAACTACCTGAAAAGCTGGTTTGTGGTGGACTTCCTGTCCTCCATACCCGTGGATTACATCTTCCTGATTGTAGAGAAGGGCTTCGACTCGGAGGTCTACAAGACGGCACGTGCCCTGCGTATTGTCCGGTTCACAAAGATCCTCAGTCTGCTCCGGCTGCTTCGGCTCTCCCGCCTCATCAGGTACATCCACCAATGGGAGGAGGTAAGGCGTGCCTGCATCTGCCAGCATTCACATCTGATGTCATGTAAAAAAAAAAAAAGATTAAGCAGGAGCCGAAGCAGAAGCATAGGCCTCCTACTGCTTGCCCTGTGATGTCACGGTGGCTTCCTGGAGGATATCTAACTCAATGACTTCATAACACTACATAGAATTAGGATGCCTGGGGGAGATTTTTATTAATAGGGGTCCCACATTCACTTTGGGTTATGAATCATCATTTTACATAAGATGGATTCTTTATACCGCTCTTTATGATCTAGTTGGTTATTAACATAAAACTGATATAATTCCCAGACTCAGCTCTGCTTAATTCATTGATCTTGTATCTTTTTAAGCAAGCCAATGGCTGTCTTGAGTTTTGAGAGTTGTATGGGCTGCACTGGGGAAAGGCTGAGGCCATTACAGCAGACAGATAAATTGGGAGAATATGGTGGAAGCTTCCCTGTGATGTCGGCTCTCCCAGAGGTGTCTGAGAGGCTCTGTTTTGCCTGTCCTGTGTTGCCCCACCGCAGACAGGGCTTGAATTACCCTGACTTGACCTTAATAGGATAGCTGTTTGTTTTGGCATCCAAACACCACGTTGTTTGTTCAAGCCCAGATTCCGAGCCCTCAGCTCTGGGAAAGGTACACGGACATAACGTGTGATTATCTGAAGCTGCTAACACTGTAATATAAGGTGTGCCAGACATTGATGTGCACAACATTACCTACCCCCAGCCCTGTGTATAGCCTTGCACAGAGCTACATGCATAGTACAATACACGTTGAATAAACCAAATATGCTTCTTCACGTGGAGACTAAAACCACAGTTTCCAGACTTACCACATGCATCTATGCAAATGTCGTCCAGACAAGTAATTTCACCAGTACCAGGTCTGCCCTTTTCACCTTGGCTAGGCTTAACGATATGTACCAGGCTGAAGGATCCTTACCAGGCTAAGAGATACAAATGGGATACCTACCAGGGCAAAAGATACAAACAGGATACCAGTTTGGACAAAGGATACTTGGCAAGTTAGAAATGCTTGCCAGGCTAAGGTCTGCCTCTTTCAGGGCTTTCACGGGATCCCTTCAACAACTGTTCCCACTTGCTTCGATTGTCCACTGTAGATTAGATTAGATTAGATTAGATTGACTTTATTAATCCCACAATGGGGAAATTCTTTAGAAACAGCAGCAATAATAAAAAAGACAGTAAAACAGGAGGGTCGATTTGGTAAAGGCATCACCAAGTTAAGAACTTAGTGATTAATTGTCATTGTTGACACACTACAGCAAAATGTGTTCTCTCCATTTAACCCGTATGTGACATAGCAGGGGCCAGCTAATTCGGTGCCCAGGGGTAGTACCTTTCTGGTCAGGGATTCAAACCTGCAATCTTTCAGTTACAAGTACACGTCCCTAACCATTAAGCCACCACTGTCTAATCTGAGCTCGGTGACATAACCACTTCAGTTTGGTCATGCTTTCGACACTGCTAGGAAACAGGGCCATGTCAGCGCAGGTACGGCTGGCATAATATACAATGGAAAACCGTTTCTTTGCGGTTTGGCCCAGGAACGCCTCAGTTCTCAGTACCAGTGGAAAAGCACTATTAGTCTTGCTGGATCTCCCATGGTCTTTTATATTAGTCTCTCATATGCCCCTCACAAGGTCTCCCTCGTTCTCTCGCAGGATCTTCCATAGTCTCTAAAGTGCCTCTCACAGGGTGTTCCTCGATTTCTCACAGGAACTCCCTCAGTCTCTAATATACCTTTAACAAGTTATGTCTTGCACAGGGCCTCACTCAATTTCTAACAGGGTTCCCATATTCTCACATATCCCTCTCACAGGGTTTCCCATGGTCTCTGGTATGTATCTCATAGGGTTTCCCTCAATCCCCCATATGCCTCTCACAGTCTCCCTCAGTCCTTCAATGGGTCTCCCATGGTGTCACATGTACCTCTCACAGGGTCTCCCTCGTTCTATCATATGCCTCTCACAGTCTCCCTCAGTCCTTCAATGGGTCTCCCATGGTGTCACATGTACCTCTCACGAGGTCTCCCTCAGTCTCTCGTATACTCTATACAGGGTCTCCCTTAATTTATTACACGGTCTCCCTCAGTCTCTCGTATAGCTTTCATGGGGACTCCTTCCATTTGTCATATGGGGTTCATGGCGACTCCTTCCATTTGTCATATGGGGTTCATGGCGACTCCTTCCAGTTGTCATATGGGTGTCTTAGGGACTCCCTCTTTTTCTCATATGGTTTAACATGGTCTCCCATGGTGTCTCGTATACCTTTCACAGGGACTCCTTACATCTGTCATGTGGGTTTCATGGGGATCCCTGCCTTCTTTTGTATGACTTTCACAGAGACTCTTGTATGGATTTCTTACAGAATTCCTTAGTCTCTCGTGTGGCTTTCAAAGGAACTTGTTTTCATTACTCCAAATTTTCTAGTTCCTCGGGACTAGTTTCTTGACTGACAAAGCTTTGAGAGTGTACTGCCCAGCGTTCCATGCGGAGGCTTGTTCCCACCTTGTCAAAGGGCTTTTACAGGTCCAGAGGTCGACCGAAAAGACAAGTATATAGACTAAGAGGTACCACAACATTTCTGCCACTTAGTTACTGTGCACTGAGAGAGAAGCAGTTTTGAGTGAGTCAGCTCATCCCAATGGAACCCAGCCAAATGTCCAGTCATTTGGCACTTGTTTAACACGGGGGGGGGGGAGGACTTGACTGATAATATTAGAACTATGTTTTTTATGTGTACAATGTTGAAATATTGTGTATATAAACTTCTTTCAGGAAAGCATGGTGACTCAGCATTAATGGTGCTGGTTTCCATGGAGCTGAAGGACACGGTTGCAGTGATGTATATATCAAATTCTACCATCAGAAGTGGAGTTTGGGATTTATGACACTAGTCATTATTTTACAGTGCAAATACCTATAAAAATTCTATAGCTACTGTATATTTTTAAAATGCCTGTATACATTTTCTATTAGTAAAGATGACTTATCTATTAATATTCCTGCAGTAATGTGGACTGGATCAGTTCTAAGGAATTACTTTAGAGCGTAGCTGTTGACTATCAGTAATTTATATTCTGTCAGAAAGGCTGTCCCATATCCAGCAAAGGTTTAGTTCAAATATGACTTCTGGATCTTTGCCAGGTCCTGAATGCACGGAGCAGATCATCCTTCCTCATTTGGATCTGTATGGTTTCCAGAAATGTCACTTTAGGGTTTATGAGAAAGAGTCTGAAACTGGAGAACCAGAATTATTCAGACATGGGCATGGGTCTGGTTCCAGCCAGCCTGCTGTCCCATATGTAGCGGTTTTCTCTGAGACCCAGTGGCGTTACACTGTCTCGTGCTCCATTTCCCCAGCAGTTGAGGAGGCGTTTTTGCCAAAAGACACCCGGGAGTTGTATCCCGATGCTCTAGGTGAAATGATGCCAGTCGAGTGTCTGTTTCTCGACAAGATGTGCTGCCGGGTGTGCTGTCAGAGCGGGGGCTCTTTCCAAAACCTTTCGCGTGAGCCGTTCTGTCAAAGCTCCCTACCGTCGCTCCTCCCCGGGCCAAGAACTCCATCCATGCCAGTGTGGGCTGCTGATCTGGGCCATTTCCAGTGCCTAGGAGCAAAGGCCATAGGCGAGAGAGTGAGCTGAGGCAGCGAGATGCAAGTGTGAGCGGCCAGGTGCTGTGAGGGGAGGAGTCCGCTTCTCGTGCTTCATGCATGACCTGCGAATGACGTTTTCTGTCTTCGGGTAGCCACTTGTACTGAAGGAAAAGTGCTCTGAGGGCCGGTCTTTTTCCATCAATGCTCGAACATCTCAGTGAGTTTCAGGGGATTCAGGTAATATAGGTTGGAGGGAGAGGGGGCTTGTGGCCTATTGTGGAGGGAATTATATAGTCGCGGCCAAAAGTTTTGAGAATGACACAAGTATTGGTTTTCACAAAGTCTGCTGCCTTCATTTTACGATGGCAATTTGCATATACTCTGCCTGGACAAACAAAACCCCACTAATTCTGACAAACTCCAAGCATTAATTATGCAAGAATGGGCGGCCATCAGTCAGTATTTGGCCCAGAAGTTGATTGACAGCATGCCAGGGTGGATTGCAGAGGTCTTGAAAAAGAAGGACCAGCACTATTGACTCTTTGCATAAACTTAATGTAATTATCAATAAAAGCCTTTGGCACTTATGAAATGCTTGTAATTGTATTTCAGTACTCCATAGAAACATCTGATAAAAAGATCTACAAACACTGAGGCAGCAGACATTGTGAAAATCAATACTTATGTCATTATCAAAACCTTTGGCCACGACTGTACTTAGAATGAAAGGGTTCCAAGTTCTAGTTCTGAGAGAGGTATCCTTTGCGAAGTTGGTGACTGGAATTGATTCTGTAAACACTCACGAATCTGTAAAGAGAGTGGCTTGGATTTAAGGCTCCACATAATGGACCTGAAAGCAATTTAATGATTCAGGTTCTACTAGCTCTGGGCCCCAGGGCATGTCTGCAGCCCTGCGGAAGGTGAACCAGGGAAGGCAGGGATTAGAATGACAATGAGAACATGGTGGCCTCTCTGGGATAGGTGTGATACTGGCATGACTCTTTGGGTGTGTCACACATGCACGCAGGTCGGACGTCGTGGATGCAGCAACGTTTTCATGTGAGCAGAGGTAGATCAAGATGTAATAGTCCAGCAGTGTTACCAAAAAGCACACATACACATGTATGCATATGACACACACAGGTTACTGTTCACAAGCCTGCATTCTCACTTACATAGCAGCACCCATGTGTCCATGGACATCTGTGGAATTAGCAAATCCCCAAGTGGCCATTTGGCTCTGATGTTCCGTCATCTCAGAGAGATGGAAATGGAGCAGTATAGGGGTTTAGATGTAAAACCAGCAAAATGAGGTGACATGGCTTTTAACAGAAGGTCAGGCTTTTCCTCAGACTTATATGTGCATAAGTAACGTGTGTAAAAAGCAGCAGAATGGACTGATAGCTCTCGATGATGCCACACAGCATTGCTGCACCGGTTTTGCTTTAGCTACCCAATTTAATAAAGCATGTTTTTATGCTGTCATTTGAATCGGGGTCCCGGTCGAATCACTGGATCCGCCAACCCACAACTGTAAATGTGAATAATATATTCAGTCACCGGAAAGATCAGGCACACTCCCCTGTATGCTTTGCCAACACTGCAAATGTCACGTTTTAATATTTCTCTGCTCAAACATGACAAGCGTCAAATATTGGTATTAAACAGGGACCTTGGCGTGACCCGTTCTGCCAGATGCCCAGCACTTGGCTCTCCAGATTAAAATCGTTATAAAAAAATGTTAAAGAACATAAACAAAAGCCCCGATCCTTATAAACGATGGGGTCCGCATCCCCAGACCCCAGTAGAAGGACGGCATGCCGGCTCCTGTGTACCACCCCTAAGTGTCCACTTGTATTTAAGCACAGCTTACTGATTCTGCTGGACGCACCCCCCCCCAGTGAAGGTTGCAAGCAGAGCTCTTTGACTGAAAGTCCTGAAGGGTCCGTGGCCGCAACATGAAGGAGCTCAAACCAGGTGTATCACTAGAGATTTTGGCCAAATCAAAACATCATTTAGGGCCCCAGGGACCCTTGGATTCATCTTAACCCCCCCCCCCCCCACCCCATTAGGGCTCCCCTGCCACAAATGATATTTTGGCTTGAATCTCACAGTGCAGCAAGGCAAATATTTTTCTTGAGACCCAGAGAATTTGGAGGAATTTAATTGCTTTTTATAATCTTTCAGATTAATTTCACTTGTGCAACAAAGAAAAAAAAAAAACTGAAAAGCACTATAGTCCAATACGATGAATTATTTACTAAAAAAAATACAAGTTACAAAATAGGGAAAAAATGGGGGTTTTCTAAGGACTGGTCCAGTTCTGTGGTTGAATTTAGACTTCTAGGTTCTTTCATTGAACCCAAAACTGGTTTAACTGCTGAATTTGCAGCTCATCCCTGTAAAATTAGTCAGCCATCTTCAATCTTAAAAACTCTCCGCAGTGACATTTATACATTGTTTTGAAAAAGCTTTAGCATTTACTGGCACTACTAAGCATTATTCCTCACTGCAACATAAAATAATTTCAGCTGCTGAATTCTTACACAACATGGGGGCACTTTGGAAGCAGACATCTTGAGTTGGTGGCCCTACGGCTGGTTGATACAACTTCATACCAGGAACATTAGTGTGTTATTTACAGTATGGGTAATAGTCTTCTGGCATTCCAAGAAGGCGGGCAAAGGCTGGCAAAGACCAGGAAGTTGGTCCCAGGAAGCACAGGGCACAAGGCAGGGGATACTGTGGACGAGATGCCAGTCCATTTCACACTCCACAGGCAGATTAGAAATTCCAGTTCACCTATCACCTTGTTCTTGGACTGTGGGCGGGAACCACACTCAGCCAAGAGAGGTCATTGACCCCAAAAGCCTGGAGGGGTACGGCTACATTGAGACACCATATTGGCCACAAAGCATATATACGGCGGAAGTAACCTGACCCATGGGAAGCGAAAATATAAAACTTGTTGAATTAAAACATTAAAAAAAGAGCATAAAATCATCACATCCTGTCCTTGATGTTGCCCGCCTCTCGCTTCTTGGGGTTAGTTCCATGTTTTCTGGCACATTGCATTATGGGTAATCTTGTAAGCTTTGTTTTTGTTTTTGGGACCGACTGGCAAACCTTGAAATGTGCCTTTGCTGTATAGTGCAGAGCAGGGGCGTCAAAAGCATTTTGAATGTGGGGGGGGACACACTGGCATAAAAGTAATATTTTATGTTAAATGTGGGGGGGTCCAAACGAATAATTATGAAATGTTAGGGGGACACGTCCCCCTCAGAGTTAATGGTGGCGATGCGCGTCCTGCAGAGTCAGATTGAGGACAGTCAGTGTTTGTGTTTGTGTGCACATAGGCGTGTGTGTGTGTGAATCTGACACTCATTCATGCTTACACATTCACACAGTCAATACACACTGACCCAGTCGCAGGATATGTATGCACTGGTGTGTCCTCTGTCAACTGGGATCAGCTGGCCGTGCTGAAAGAGCGTAGGAAGTCTGTTTAAGATGGAGGACCTCCTGCTCATTTTCTTAGGCTGCCGCGTCCAATTAACACTGTCCATTAAAGATGTCCATGGGGTTCTCAGTGCAGACACTGATAATTGGATGATAAAGTTGTTAATTAGGATGAGCCTGAGTTTGTACACAAATCCACCTGAGTCACTGTGCAGTGACCCCAGTCTAGAGTGTGTGTTTATGACGACCTGACGATTTGTGTGAAGCATTAGTGATTCGCTGGAACTGCACGGGTTCCTGTGTTCTGCGGTTCAGTCTGGAACATGTATCAGCTGTCTTCTCTGCTCAGCATCATACCGGTGGTTTGGGACGGGGGACAGCAAACCCCCCCCCCCCCACCCACCACCGTCTTCTGCTCCACCCTGCCGAGTCAGAGCTAGGATAGGCCCCCGGTGACCAATCAGGAGGGAGCAGACACACCACTGACATCTAATGCAGAGATGGTGTAAAGACAGTCCCAGGGATCTGAACATGCTGTTCTGTGCCTCACCGCAGCCATGGGGGGGGCGAGGGTGGGGGGGGGGGCTCTGCCTTTACCAGGCATTCCATCATTCTGCTGGTGTGGCTAAAGAAGTACCAGGCCATGCACCATCGCCCAAAAGGCACAAACAGAGTGATTAGAGAGGTCAGAGCTGGTCTCTGGGGGGGGGGGGGGCACTACCAGTGTCCAGCTGGGAGGGGCTAGCATACACAGGGTTTCTTACTCCTCTAGGTTGTGGGGGGTGATTAATATACACACACAGTAATGATAAATTCCCAAACCACTCACTTTATTGTGAGCTGGTCTGCTACCCAGCTTCCTGGTGTCCCTGGGGGCTCTTGGGGTGAAATGAGAAAATGGCACATCGGCGATTGGCCTGCTGTAGCAGCATTAGTGCTCGTAGCCTTCAGCGGCAGGTTCGCTCTGACCCGGACGCGGTCCGACAGCTCGCAGTCCTCCTGAGGCGGACAGCAGACTGGACGGGAAGCTTGACTCGGAGAGTCTGAGCCTGGAGCCTTTGCAAATATGAGATCAAGAAGGCAACAGCACCCCCCCCCATCACCAAAGCTGAACCTTTCCTTGGTAACAGCTCCTAGTACACATCACCTGTGTGGGAAGAGGGGGGTGCCTGTGAAAAAATGCTTTTTATTGCCATTTGCACATCTACCGGCACATTTGAATGCTTCTTTTCAGATTCCCCTCCTTGCTCACCTCTTGAGAGACATACACTTAAATACACACAGTTGAAAGTTTGTGCAGAGGGGCAGGACATTTATCTGGTGCCCCTGGAGCATTTCAGGGGATTAAGGGCCTTGATCAAGGGCCCAGCACAAACCCCGCCCCCCCCCCCCCGTAAGGTCGTAAGGTAGGCATGGCCCCCAAAATGTAGGACATGGGAACTGGCTGGAACCTAAGACCCACCACTGCTTCTTCTTCACAGAGCCAAGCTGAGATCCTCGGGTCCTGATGACTAAGTGCTGCCTATCTCCCTTCCCTCCCTCCACAGATCTTCCACATGACCTATGACCTGGCCAGCGCAGTGGTAAGAATCTTTAATCTGATTGGTATGATGCTGCTGCTGTGCCACTGGGACGGCTGTCTGCAGTTCCTGGTGCCCCTCCTCCAGGACTTCCCGCCAGACTGCTGGGTGTCCCTAAATGGTATGGTTGTAAGTATTGGCGCTTCTTCATGGTGTTCGTTTATTTTTTTTCTCCCTCTCCCCGCCACAAAACGTTGCCTCTGTCGCGTTTTGTGTCCTGGGTAGAGGTGAAGCCGCTACAGCCTGTTTATCGAGGAGAGGAATCGGATGGACATGGACGGCATGGTTTTTAATATTGTTGTCACTGCACTCGTTTATCCCTAAAGAAATTTAAATTGGATTTGACTTATCGGGCAGCTGTTATCCGAGGTAGCTCACTCCCCCCACCCCCCCGGGGGACGAATTTCCCGAAATGAATGCTGAATAGTTTGACCATGAGTAGCTAAAGTGTTTAAAGTAGTTTATAGCTGTACGTTAATCGATTTCTGCTGATATTCAGTGGAGCGCATTAATAGGATTTACGTACAAAAAATAATTTCAGGAAGTTTAGTCGCAGTGTAGCCTCACACCTCCAGGGCTTGGGGTTTAGATTCCCGCCCTTGGCTCATCCAATTAGCTAATATGGGAAAAATTTTAATTTCCTGATCCTTTCAATGAGGGTGTTCAAGTAATATTTTTGGCACATAATGTCTATTAAAAAACAAGGGCATCAGAGTGGCTTGGTGGGTGGAACTGTGACCTCTCCCAGACATGCATTCCCTTGTTTGAATGGGTTCAGAAGTCCAAAAATATGCATTTAGGTGAACCGGTGTCTCTGAATTGTCCTTAAAGTGTGTGCAAAGGGGCGTGCAGTCTGTGCAGGGCGTCCCCTGCCTTGTGCCCTGTTCTGCACAGGATAGACTATAACCTCACTGCGAACCTGCATTGGAGAAGCAGTTATGGAAGATGGATGGATAATTTACATTAACCAGATACAGCGTTCTCGTATTATTGTCATCCCGCATCTCGAAAAGAACAGTCAGTGCACTGCGAATGAGCATGAGTTATAACCTTCCCATTACCGATGATTCTGCATGTGACCAATCCCATTCTATATGCATTGAAAGCCATCGGATCGTGGTCTTCATTAAAGTGACTCTCTGCACTTAATGTGAAGAAGACAGAGTTAACTGTGAGCTATCGCGAGCGGCAGCGAGCTTATAGCGATCTGTGTACGCAATGCTACCACTGTGAACGATGCAAACGATCGCATGCGACACAGTGCAGAAGAATCTGGGTGCAAAAGGTAGAATTGTTCATATTTGTCTGTTGCTGAGAGTCAGGATTCATTAGGTCAGCCGTTTGTAACACGCTGATTTATTTATTATACCTTCGTGCAAAATACTGCAGTGATTAGGACCACATGAGCAAAGAGAGGCAGTCAGGATGCGTCACCTGGGCTTGTTTAGGCGAAACGTCTGGCTGAGTAAACAGGGCGTGGGGAGAGGCGGGTAAATCAGTAAATCAAACAAAGACAAGGGCATTCGCTAATCGGCTCAATCCCATTCTACTCTAAAGGCAGTACCCTGGCTGTTCTTGTGTCCTGGGAAGACAGCACGACATCACTGCCACCCTAACAGACCTGCTGGGCGACAGTGGTCTACGTGCGACGCAGCCGGGGGCCTTTTCGGGCACCAGAGGGCTGAGATTCAGGGCTCAGATTGGTCAGCCTGGCAGCCGTTACATGACGATGGGGATTCTGAGTGAGGAGCCTGCTATTAGCTACTAATGCTGCCTACAGCTTGTTTTTGCACAATCATATATAACCACAAATAAAATAAACTAATAAAATAAACAGCAAATTATAACTAATTTAAGTTACAAATAAATTCCCTGTAAATTGATCTCATTAGCATAAAAAAGACACTTTAAAGATTTATTTTCTCTTCCTGGGAATATTCATTGGGGATACCAATAGGGGTAAACTCGTTTACAGTCTACAAAGCGCTAATATGCATCTCATTGATTTCTTAATTAGCTCCTTAGCATGTTCTCCTGCAGAAGTACTACAGCCTGCATTTGCCTGGAGCGCGTTATGTACATTGTAATAGCAGCAGTCTCAGCCGTCTTCTCAGTCTTCAGTCTAAACTGCATTAATTATAAACACAAGCTTAAATTTAGGTAGGAATGACTCAGGAAAACCGTTTTGAAAATCCTGGAAAGTGTGTGACTTGTAGCAAATTTATGAGTAGTATTTTCTAGAGGATAGATGGGATATAATTTGCTTTGCGGTAGGTTTTAGAGACGCAGCATCGTTTAAAGCCAGTGCTGCCCTCATGGACGTAACTGATTTGATATAGTACTGCTTTTTATTCTAACCCTCTACGCCTTACCCTGCAACTATAGGGTAAGAGTTTCACTGTACCCACATTTTCTTTACCCACTGTATCCTATGTTGGGATATGGGTGTCTGGAACCTATGCTGGACACCTATGGACAATTTGGCAACTGCATTTCACCTTAGCATATTTTTGCATATTAGCGTATTAACTATGAGGGGAAATTGGAGAACGCAGTGGAAACCCCAGGATGACAGTAGAAAAACAAGCAACTTGACACACAGAGTTCCAAAAGAGTGTGAGACAATAGTGTTAACTACCACACCACACTGCCTCCTCAGGAAACATCCGTCAATTTTCTGTGGGGGGGGGGGGGGGGGGCTGGATCCTAACCCGGAATAGCAATATGTGCCAATCCTGCCACTGCGAACCATGCAAACAATTGCATGCAACACAGTGCAGAAGAATCTGAGTACGAAATGCACAATTTTTTTATGCTTGGCTATTACTGAGAGTCATTACTCATTAGGTCAAGAGTCTGTAACATGCTTATTTATTTATGCTTATTTACTCACTCACACATACACACCTACGGACATTTCGGTAACTTCAATTAGCCTCAGCATATTTTTGGACTGTGGGGGGGGGGGGAGCACCAGAGTTCCCTGAGGAAACCCCACGACAACATGGGGAGAACATGCAGACTCCACACGCATGGAGCCGTGGTAGAGTCTCAGCCCTGGTTCCGGAGGTGTGAGGCAGCAGCGCTAACCACTGCATGCTAACCACTGCATGCTAACCACTGCACGCCCCCCAGAACACATATGAGAGTAGAACTTTAAACTTGAATGTTATGTTGTAATTTGCCTGGTGTGTTTGCACCATGACTCCCTGAAGTATAAGAAAGGTCCATATCCTTATTGTAATGCCTCTGGATAACATTTCCTCTCTTCCGGGGGGTGGGGTGGGGTGGTGCTGCCTCTCATCTTGACGTTAAAACCATCACACTAGCAGGGCATGGAGAGGGAAGGCAAGATCTCAGTCATGAAGCGTCTCTAGCGTGGCCTTATTCCTAGGGCCCAGGGGGAGACAGAAATCGTTTTTATTTTGTCTGATGACAAGGCCATTAGCATTCTGGGCTGCAGAGGAGCTGTGAGCATTATCGCTGAGCTCACAGACACAGACAGACACAGACAGACACATACATACACACACACACAGACAGACACACATACAGACAGACAGACACACACAGACACACATACAGACACAGACAGACACACAGACAGACACACATACAGACAGACAGACACACACACACACAGACAGACACACACACACATACACACACAGACAAACAGACACACACATACACACACACACAGACACACACACACAGACACACATGCACACACACACATACACACACACACAGACAGACACACACACACACACACATGCACACACACACATACACATGCACAGACCTGTGCTTATATCTTTGGGGGCCTGTTCATTCATTTCCATGGTAAAACCCTAATCCCAGCAATGACAACCTTAACCCCTTCCCACCCCTAACCTTAACCATAAGTATCTTTCAGCATTTTTAGTTTTTTGATTGCAGTCAGAGATTTTTATAAAATTGAATTTCCCCTTGTGGGGACTGAAAAAATGGTCCCTACAAACATCAAAGCATTAAGTCCCCACAATGTAATGCATGCCTGAACCACACACACACCCATACAGACACATAACAGAAGTGCTACAGGTTATTTAAGGTTCCAGAAAAGGAGCAGCCTAGTTGAATCTGACCCCATCTTCAGGACTTGGGGTTGACCACTGGATTCTTTGGAGAGGCCTTTGGGGGGGTGTTTAAGTTTAAGGCTTTAAAAACTTGAAATCATAGAAAATGTGTTTCCTTACAATTTACAGTGATAAAAAATACTGTTGGCATTGGGTGACAGCCTGTGTGGGACCACACTTGTGATTGGATGGACCAGGCCCAACCGGGGCCCCCATGGAGCTAGCCTTAGCTGGTGTAATCCAGCCCATAATCCAACAGTTCAGTTTTCAGGTATACAGGAAGTAACAGTGTACTTTTTTCGGGGGCAGGGACACCCATTATATTTATAAACTGAAATTCGGTTCACCGGTTTTATGCTCATTCGCTCTGCAGGGGGCGGTACTGAGCATTCTTTCAGCTTTGAGAATGCTGTAAGAACGGCACTCAGCCAAGAAAAGATTTACAGTTTTTTCCAATCATTTTCACACGTGTCTCAATACCATGTCCACTTTTTCAAAACACTTAACACAGTGGGCTGTACCAATACACAACTGAGCACACCACTTAAAGCTTTGGTGCAAAATGCCCTACAACCACCAAAACGTTTCACAATTCACCCAAAAGTGACTCATGCTGCCATAACCATGACAAATGCTGTCAGCCAACAACACTACTGGGACACTCAATGTTCATTGGGCTAAAAAACACTAGCAACTTTCAGCATTGCAAATTACATATATAAAGTGTGGCTGTATCCTCCAGTTTGGCACAAATTACTGTCATGTTGCATTGTAAAAATAAAATAAACAAGAACTACTTTTGCATGTGAAAATTGTAATACCAACCAATTCTGAAATGCTGCAATATATTTCATTAGAAATCATGTAAGTGTTGCTGTTTCTTTTTTGCAGTATGTAAATATTTCATTCCTAGCAGAAAATGCCAATCCAAAGATGGCCCCTTTTGTACATATGGCAAATTGGCACTAACCAAACAAATTCCTAGATAGGTTCTTAGCTGAAATTTCAGGCTGGTGTGTGTTTTTATTCAGCTTTCCAGCTTCAACCATTGTAAAATGCTTGGGGTGATCTAGGGCAGGGGTCTCCAACTCCAGTCCTGGAGAGCTACTGTCCAGTAGGTTTTTCTATCCTACCTGGCTTCTGATGAGTCACACCTATACTCAAGTAAATACCAGGAACTAGTGTGGCTCATCAGAAGCCTGGTAGGATAGAAAACCTACTGGACAGTAGCTCTCCAGGACCGGACTTGGAGATCTCTGATCTAGGGGGATGGTGGTGGTCTAGTAGTTAGGGATCTGGCTGGGCTCCCATTAGGAACCCCAGAAGATTGTGAGTTCACTCCCAGGAGGTGCCATCATTGTGCCCCTGAGCAAGGCCCTTGACCCCAACTTGCTCCAGAGGGACTGTCTCTGTAGATATAGTACTTCACTGTAAGTCGCTTTGGATAAAAGTGCCTGCTAAATGAATACATGTAAATGTTGTACTGTAATATATGTGTTGCCATACCCACTGTTTTTGCACAGATTACATTGTGTTGCCTTGCAAAAAGGAAAGGGACACTCCATGGCCTCATTCGTATAGATGATGTAGATGGTAACGAAGCAGCAAACAAAAACAAAATTAGGAAATTTCTGCTAAAAGCACAATTATTTGTGTTAGTGCAAGTGCATAGTGTCCTTTGTCTGTCAAAATGCAGCATGTTTCAATTGACAGTGCTCTAAATTTCATTATGTTTTGACCTGAAAGTTAACTGTTTTGAACAGATTATCTAAACGTCTGAAAAATCGGCTGTAGTTGTACAAAGTTTTGCTGGTGGCGAACACTGACTGAGAGAAGTATTCATGAAATTTGGGGGAAGTGGTGATTGAATGCATATTGTGTCAAAGCAATGCAAACGTATACATAGTTTAGCTCACATGGTCCAATGGTATGGTGCATGTGTTAAGTGTTTTGAAAAAGTGGACATGGTATTGAGACACGCGTTAAAATGATTGGAAAAAACTGTAATCTGGATCGTGTACCCCTGTCCCAAAATTCGAGGTCAGGGAAGCAAAAGCCCTTTGTCGATTCTGTATGATCTAATGATGTAATGGTACCGGGTTCCATTTCCTAGTCTCCCTCCCTTCCCAGCAATGGTTCAGGACTTTGTGTGTTTCACAAGGACACCACCCCCACCCCTACGCTCCCATGTTCCCCAAGCTGCCTCTGCTACAGCCTGGGCCTCCAGCGTTCACAGGTGGTGCCTTCCAGGCCCGGTCTGCTGCTTGGCTGGCCCGATTTGCCTCTCGGACATCCAGGAACCGAATCCTGCCATCTGAATCATTAAAATGCCCAAGAGTGGATTGCTGAGCTGTTGAGAATGCCAAATGTTTGTGGTTGAACAATTTAAGGTTCTAGGGCTGAGCACTCCATTGAAGCGGCAGTAACTTTATTCTCTCTACAAGCTAATAAATACTATTTGCCTAACTTCATTTGCTGAAAAGGTTACATTCTGCTCTGGGTACTTTCTCAGAGGCACAATACCAATTCCCACCGTGGGACTAGAACCTTTAACACTCTGACCAAAAGTCTTGCTCGTTTTATCATTTTGCCATCTGCCGCCTCGGTATGTCATGCTCTGCTATTTGTACATGACAGGGCAATCCCCTCACTTGCTTTTAACAAGGCCCTGGTGGCTTGACTTGCTATCTTTCAAGTCACATTGAACCGTCACACTGCGCACATATATAGCCGTCCATTCGATTTTCATAAACGCTTCTCCTGCAGAAGGATCGCTTTGAGCCAATAGCCGGGCCCAGGAAGCACAGGGCGAGGCAGGGGACACCCTGGAAGGGATGCCGATCCATCGCAAGGCACAAATCTCTCTCACTCACGTAGGCACAGATCAAGAGCAAAATAGAGACGCCAATCTGATGATATTTCAGGCGCCGGGAGCTCATATAAGTACCAGGCGGAAACGAATCACAGGGACAACATGCAAATGTACGAGCCTGAGCTGCACAGCGACCCGTCGCAAGGATGCTGAGATGGTACATGTCCAGTGTGAGCGGTGAGCGCGCCGCATGGCGGTCGGGCTCCGTCTGCCGTCAGCACCTCCGAGGACGCCGGGGTTAATTCCAAAGGTCCTGACGCACTGCTGAGGCTTCTCGCAGGTACACTTCGTAGCTCATTTGTCTTCCGCTCACTTCCTTGGCTCCCCAGCACAGTCGGTATATTAACACGGCTGGCGCGCACAGAACACCCCTCCTTCGCATTTCTCGAGATCCTCACTGCCGCCTCGAGCTTCGGCGTGCGTCTTTTACGCTGCTTCACTGGCACTAGCTATTACGACACAATGTAACAGTTTTAGGTGAGGCTTTTCGTTGCAACAAACCAAAACTTTATGTTCTTGATTGACAATGATGCTATTGGGTGTGGTCACAAAATCTCCGACCAAGGGGCCCACAGGAATCTGTATATATAGCCATCAGATTAGTCAGACTCTTAGCTTTCTACCTATGGGAAAAAGATAACGCAGCAACCTAAACACACTTCCTATGATGAAATCCCAAAGCACAACTGTACAGATGTATTCATGGTTTATTCTCTTTGAAGACATCCTGTCCTGTAGTGCTATACAGCTAATGAGCACACAGTAGCAAAGTAAATGCAGTCTTTTGCTGGCGTGAGCTATATTTTAACGTTTGCACATGGAACTATGTGGGTCTGCCCTGGGCTGTGGGATGTCACAGTAGTAACAGTAGTGCTGTTAACCCAGATCTGACCCCAGCTCTGTATCTATAGGGTTTGCATGTGGGGAGTGCTAAAAGAGTTTGAGTATTTGAGTACTTGCCGGTACTCTGTGTGGAAAATTGCATCAAACTGGTCTACGCATTTGTAGAGATGTATCATAATTTCCACCACACTCATGATCACTGATTGGAAGCTCAGTCTCGCAGCACCTGTACCTTTGGTAAGTTACCACATTGACAGGCACTGACTGCCTTCTGGTCACTGCTGCATCCTCTGTGGCGGTCAATAATAAATGTAAATGTAAAACGCTTAGTCAAAATATTACCCACAGAGTGTGAATACTTATTCATGCAACACTATATTTTTATCTGATCTCATTTTCGCATGGCTTCTCCTTGCTAGGGTCGTGGTGGCAGCGTGCCGAGCAGGTCACACCAGGCCTCTTTATGGGGATCCCTAGACATCGAAAAGTCAGCTGGGAGATATAATCCCTCCGTTGTATCCCGCGTCCTCCCTGGAGCACTTGCCCTGTGCGATGTGCTGGGAAGAGCTCTCTGGGGAGTCATCCATGCGGCATAAGGACCTCAGCTGGCTCCTCTCAAACATAGGACCCAATCTGTTTAAAGGTACCCTCCCCCCGGATCTCCAAACTCCTCACCCTGCAGAGAAACCTTGGGTTCCTTTAAATCAGGGCTAGATAAGATTTTAACAACTCTGAGCTATTAGTTAAGTTCTCCCCAAGCGAGCTCGATGGGCCGAATGGCCTCCTCTCGTTTGTATAGTTCTTATGTTCTTATGTTCTAAACCCCATGTTAGCAACTTGTACTCATACCCTTGTTTTTTCAGTCATTTCCCACAACTCATGACCATAGATACGGAGAGGAACGTAGATTAGCTGCAGTCATTGAACTGATCCTCCTATCAATGTCGCGTTCCCCCTTACTGTCACTCGTGAACAAGTTCCTCAGATACTTAAGCTCCTACCGTAGGGGCAGATGCTCCCACCTGACCTGAAAGGGGCAATCCACTCTGCTCCCGGGCAGTACTGTGGCCTTGCATTGGGATGTGCTCATTCGCATCCACTCTGCTTTACACTCGTCAACAAATTGGTCCGGTGACTGCTGGAGGTGAGATGAGGCCAAAAGCAGAACATAATCTACAAATAGCAGGGTGTCACTTCTAGCCCATGCCGGATACCCTTCCAGGCATAGTTGCACTTTGAAAACCTGTCTATGAAAATCACAAACTGGGGATGAGAAAACGCACCTCGGCCGGATGCCGGCATCCATGCTAGGTAGCTTCCATTTTGCGTCAAAGATGCAGTCGCAACTGTTTTCATACAGGGACTAAATAGCACATGTTGACTATGTTGACTATATTCCTACAAACCTACATATAGGTGCGTGAGAGAGAGGAGCTTGTGCACAGTTCTGTAGCCAAGTTAGAATGTACTTTGTTTCTGTTGAATTCTCAATTCAGGCATCAGGCAGAGTCTCCTCTCCAGTACCCCGGCATGAGCTTTCCCTGAGAGACTGAGAATTGTGATTCCTTATATTTGGAACACACCATCTGATTCCCCTTTTTAAAAATAGAGATCACCATTCCTGTTTGCCAACCCAGATGTACTTTACCCACAGTCTGTGCAGCATTAAAGAGGTACATCACCTATGTCACTCCTACAACGTCCAGTGCTTTTAATATCTACGCCTGCAGACTTTCCACAATGAGGGCCGCTGACCACCATAGTAACTTCAGGTGCAGACTCTAACCCAAAAGACGTTTCCAGCACCGTGTTCTGCTGAGATGGCATATTCCCCAGATTGAGGAGTTTCTCAAAATGTTCTTTCCATTGCTCCACAATATCCATGGAATTTGTCAGCACTTCCTCATCCTTGCTGAACACATCCTGTGCGAGCGTTACCCTGAAGGCCTCCTTCAGCTTACCAGCATCTCTCACAACTGGTGTCCACCAGAAGGTCCAAGGGTTATCACATTGACAGGCACTGATTGCTTTCTGGTCACAGTTCTTTGCAATCACTGCAATTATTGAGACGTTGAGTGTGATCTATTCAGACTCAAGGTTCGCAACCTTTGCATGCAGGAAAAAGTTTTCTGGAAGTGTGAGTCGAATTCAGCTCACTCAGAAACTTCAGCCATATGTTCACTGCCAACCCTGACTGCTCGTCTAGATCAGGGGTTCCCAAACTTTTCAGCTCACGACCCCCAAAATAACCGTGCCAGTGACTCATGACCCCCACTATCCTCGGAAGTGGTTAAAATATACAAATGTTGCGCCCAACGGTGCACATGCGCCAATAGGCCTATCCAAACATGAGCATGACAACACAAAAGAACACAATGGTCTAACAACAATATATTTTTTTTATAGTAATTTACTCATTTGTTTAATTTCAACAAAATATCCTATCCAAACAAGAGCATGACACCACAAAAGAACACAACGCTCTAACAACCATATAACTTTTTAAAAAATTATTTACTCATTCGTTTCATTTCAACAAAAATAATATCCTAAGAATAAAGCGATGAAAATTACCTACACGTTACGTGCACATGTCGGAATGTTTAACATGCTGTAAATTCTGCTGCAACTGACGCTACTGATGTGTCGTTAATCTGTCGTAATCACCTCAGGGGTCGCGATCAAATGGAAAGAAATTTGAAAGGCTGATGGCTTTTTAATTTGCATGTTTTTTTTTAAATGTAACTATTAACTACTAGTTTTTATCTTTTGTTAGTTATGGATAAAATGTTCATATAAAATGTTAAAATGTTGATAAAATGTTATTTCTAATAGTTAAAAAAAAAATATTTGATTTCTTGGAAATCATCTCGCGACCCCCCCCCCACCCACCCCTCAATGTCTCGCGACATTCACAAGGATATTCACAAGTGTACATCTTTATATATATTAGCCAATGGTCAATGATCAACTTAATAGCTGTCTAGTCTGACATGAACCCACGTGTTTTGGACATTCAGTTGAAGATGGGGCAGTGATATCAACTAATCGACACCTGGCAGTTTGCTGAATTTAAGGAATGGGGTGGAGGCTGGATGATCCAGAACGATCTAGACCAGTGGTTCCCAAAGTACAACTTTGAACACAACTTGTTCTGCCCGTGTCATCGTGGCATTTCTTCTGGGTTCTCCGGTTCCCCCCACTACAGTCCAAAACAAAGTACACAAAGTACAACTTTGGGAACCACTGGTCTAGATCGTTCTGGATCATCCAGCCTCCACCCCATTCCTTAAATTCAGCAAACTGCCAGGTGTCGATTAGTTGATATCACTGCCCCATCTTCAACTGAATGTCCAAAACACGTGGGCTCAAGTCAGACTACACAGCTATTAAGTTGATCATTGACCATTGGCTAATGTATATAAAGATGTACACTTGTGAATATCCTTGTGTTAAAATATGGTGTTACAGACCATGCTTGATTTGCTCAAAAGTCCAATGGCATTTCACTGCTTGGATTTAGATCTGGGAGACTGTTCTTCCCAATCACATCCCTCTGGGTGT
Source organism: Paramormyrops kingsleyae (assembly GCF_048594095.1). Classification (NCBI taxonomy): domain Eukaryota; kingdom Metazoa; phylum Chordata; class Actinopteri; order Osteoglossiformes; family Mormyridae; genus Paramormyrops; species Paramormyrops kingsleyae. The sequence continues at coordinate 11,355,784 of NC_132798.1, read as the reverse complement.
TTTCTCCCGGGGGGAGGTGTGTGGCAGGCTGTGCCTGTGATCCAAAACAAGTCCCTAACCCCCCAGCTTCAGGGGTGCTCACTGCCTCACCCTGCCCTGTGACCCCCAAGCTTTATCTCACCCTTATATGTGCCTGGGCCTTTCAGAGGAGAGTAGGATGGGACAGGCGTAAAAAGAATTACTCCACAGGGATTAATAAAGAATTCTATTCAGAGGGTGGTGTGGTGCTACAGTAGTTAGCACTGTTACCTCACACCTCTGGGACCACGATTCAAGTCTCCATGGCTCCATATGTGTGGAGTTTGCATGTTCTGCCCGTGTCATCGTGGGATTTCTTCTGGGTTCTCCGGTTCCCCCCACTACAGTCCAAAATCATGGTGAGATGGACTAGAGTTAATTGCCGTAGGTGTGTATGTGTGGCTGCTGTGTCTTATGATGGCTTGGCGCCTCATCCTGGGTTGTTCCCTGCCTTGCACCCATATCTTCTCCGATAGGCTTCAGACCCCCACGACCCTGGATAGGTCAAACAGGTACAGGGAATGGATGGATGGATGGAAGCAAGGAAGGAAGGAAGGTCTGATCTTTTACTAACATTGGCGTTGCAGACTCCCAGTAACACCAGTTCGTAGGCAATACCCTTTCAAGCAGTTCACCCACTTTCTCTTGGAAGACTTGGTGCTTCTAATTGCTGTTCAGTGCATACTCACAAACAAGAGTTTTTCTCTCTGCGACTCTCAGTTGCATGGAGGTGACCTTCTTGGCCACTGGGAGAGACTCCAACTGTACAGCCCTTAGCCTAGACTTTTGAGTATCCCCAAACCCGCCTACGGCCCTTCACTAGTGGTAACTCCTGAGTAGAAGAGACCGCGCTCTGGTTTCACTGCCCACAGTGTGCAGGGAGGTACGGCCAAATGAATCTACCCGATGCCTTTCCATGTTCCCTACTAGCTCAGGCTCCTTCTGCACCACAGGGGTAACATTCCATATTTCACATTCCACGTTCCACATTCCACATTCCCCTGCTCATTGCCAAAGTCTGATTCCACTGCTTCCTGCCTGTTCATACCTGTCCCCCAAATGGCAGTGCATCTGACCCCCACCTTTCATCTTGTGGTTGGTGAGCCCACACAATTTATCCTCATAGGCATTTCGGGCTGAGGCTGGCCAAGTTACGTGGGTGGCCCCACCACTGGGCGCTCCTTGGCAAACACCATCCTAGACCTGGCACCAGCTTTGGGCCTATTCCAACCAGGGTATAGTTATTGTGGTTCCTTTCATTGGGGAGGGTTCTGTTGGCCTGTAGTTTGTCTGGCCTCTACCAGAGCCCAAGCTTCTGATGACATAGCTTTGTGGATTAAGGCATGCAAACTCTGCCCCACACTATACATGCCAGTATTTAGATATTTATTTATTTATTTGTTAAGTGGCAGTTAATGATTGTAAATAACACCCTAGCCTTATAAAACATTATATTTGGGATAGCCATGTTGAATAAAATGTCATACGTTTTAATGAGTGTGCACCATTTTATAATCTCCCAGACATGGCCATAAAAGGAGCCGTACATGATTTCAACAAAACAGCCCAAATAAGAGCCTGTTAAAAAAAAAGAGGACTTTGATGCAGGCGGTCTTTGATAACGTAGGAGCGAGTCATGGAAATGTTTCTGGCGGCTCGGTTCCTGTGGAGTTCAGTACGCCGGCTCAGCTGTTTCCACGGCACGGTGGAAAAACAAGACATAAAATCAGCAAAGGAGTGTTCCTCTGAATTGACACTTCCTGTAAAAAGATGTGCAAGGCAGCAGTAACAGTGAACACATTTTTTTTTTTAATTGAACAAGTCATAGGCCTTGAAGAGGAACTGCTTCGGTTATTAACGCATTGGTGAGGATTTGTTGCCAGTTTGTCTATGGGAGTGGCACCCCCTCCCCCCCCCCCCCATGCACAGAGGAGCAGTAACCCGGTGGGGGATCAGGCCTGTGGGCTTGCAGTGAACACAGAGGTCTTAGTCTAGCTCCGAGCATTACTATCGCATAAACAGCGGCATTTCCGGAGCTATGGTACGGATGCTGTGAAAAATATGGGGCAAGGTGCTACAGAATAACCGTGCCGGTCTCCAGCCTGCCTGGGTTTCATGTAGCAGCTGTTTTCATTCAGCCTCTATGCTGTCCACATATCAGAGTTAGGTTTTAGAGGTAGGGATGGAATTAGGGTTAATCCTGCCCGATCTGTCAGTAACCACTGATATACAGAACCACCACAGCTAAATCGGTTTTATTTAATGTTATGAATTCAGTTCTTCATATTGGATTAAAAAATAACATAATTAATTATCTTATAATAAATAAACGTCCCCACAGAATAGATCCTGTGTGTGAACTAGTTAAAAGCAAAACAGATTTACTGTGTACAACATATAAAATGGCATCAGTGTGTGTGGCTGTCAGACCTGTGCTTTGTAAGCAGGATGCCAACATGCCGAAACATTTGTTTAACATATGAGATGTAAACTTCGAAGGCTGCCCCCCGTCCTGGGTTGTTCCCTGCCGTGTGGCCGCAGCCTCTGGGAGCGGCTTTGAGCCCCAGAGACCTTGAATAGGACAAGCGGGTGTAGCAAATGGATGGATGGATGAAAGGACATGACACACACACATACATACATATACACACACATATTATATATATTATATATATATATATATATACAATATATATATGCAAATGCCCGGCCAAAAAAAAAGTCATTTGAATTTTTATTGGGCCGCCTTTAGCTTTGATTATGGTGCACATTTATCATGGCATTGTTTCCACAAGCTTATGCAACATCTCATCCTTTATTTTCATCCAGATTTGCAGTCATTTCTCACCGAGATCCTGTATTGACAAGTGAGTTGAACCTCCATAAAGCCTCCTTCATCACATCCCAAAGACCTTCAGTGAGGTTAAGGTCACAACTCTGTGGTGACCAAGTCACGCGTGAAAATGATTCCTCATGCTCCCTGAACCGCTCTTTGACAATTCGAACCCAATGAATCTTGGCATTCTTGTCCTGGAATATGCCCATGCCAACAGGGAAGAAAAAATCCATTTATGATGGATGGAGGTGTAACCTGGCCATTCAGTAGATTCAGGTACTGACTTTACTTTATTGCTGCATAATGTTGCTGAGCTATAATAACGATCCAGTTATTGGCTCTTAAGTATTTGCTGATATAAATTCAAATGGCGACCTTTTTTTTGTCCGGTCACTTTATATAATTCTAATGTAAAACTCTTCCAAATGTCTACGGCTCAATATAAGGAATCTGGATTCTGGTCAGATGTGGGTGTGAGATGGTGGTCTTTCCTGTTTCTGCTGGACACAGGATGCTAAGCTCTCCCAGGAGCGATAGCAACGTCGGCACGATTGGTTAAAATGGCACGAGGTCTGATAGCTGGCGAGTGGAGGAGACAGCGCAGCGGAAGGTCGCCCTCTGCTGGAAGGCCCTGTGCCAGTCAGCCCGGAGAGCGCCGTCTACGCTGGCGCCGTGCAAACCTGCCCTGGGTTACTCTCAGCCTTTGATGTGCTTGATCAAAAGTCTTTGTAGCTAGAAATCAGCAGTTTGGAGCCAAGGATTTCATATTTTAAAATGAGGGGGAGGAGGCTCACAGTGCTCCCTGACCTGGCTTCAGCTGATTCATTAATTTGATTTCTGCAGCGTCTAATCAAGCCCTGAAAGGTCTTCAGAGTGTGAAGTTTGTCTCTCTCTCTCTCTCTCTCTCTCTCTCCCTTCTCTGTCTTCTTTTTGATGCTCTTATCTTTCCGATTCCCTCTTCTCGCTATCAGGCCGCCACCACCGAGGTGTGCTCTGGAATCCACTACGGGGGGCCTGCAGTAACTCCGCCCCCTTTCTGTGTTCGTTCAACCCCGCCCTCCTCCCCCATAACCCCTCCCCCTCCGCCTCCCCCTGCAGAACGACTCCTGGGGTAAGCAGTACTCCTACGCTCTCTTCAAAGCCATGAGCCACATGCTGTGCATCGGCTACGGCGCCCGCTCGCCTGTCAGCATGTCGGACGTCTGGGTCACCATGCTCAGCATGATCGTGGGGGCCACCTGCTACGCCATGTTTGTGGGCCACGCCACCGCGCTCATCCAGTCGCTGGACTCCTCCCGCCGGCAGTACCAAGAGAAGGTAGGTTTCCAAGCCAAGACACCAATCAGCACCGAGCAGTATGACTCCGACTTGATTTAATATAGCAGACTAAGTGCTATGGTGTCACAAAGCACTTCACAGAACATTTGCCAGATGGAATTAATAAAAAAAATCCAATTAATTAATGTGGGAAATTTTTTTAAATAAATTTCCTGATCCTTTAATGGAAGTTTTCAAGTGATACTCTTGGCACATAATGTCTACTAAAAAACAAGGGCATCACAGTGGCCTATTAGGTAGATGTTCTTGCACCCTGTCCAGAGTGTCATCTATCTTGTGCCCTGTGCTTCCTGGGACAAAAGTCAGACACACCATATATCCTATGCTGAATAGTCATTTTCCAGCACGTGGATGGATTGACAGGGAAAATACAGATCATAAATACCAATGCAATTACAACAGAAACCACTAGTATAGTGGTATACTATACTAGTATAGTATAGTATAGCAGAAGTTTCAGAAACAGAATGCATGTATGTCTGTGATCCAGTCTGCCGTCGGGTCATTGTCTCGGTCTCCTGCACCATCTGACTGCATTCTGTGTCCCCTGGGAACAGGACACCATGATGAAGTGAGACTCTTGTCCCCTGTGACTCTGTTCCTGACCTGCGAATTGTTCATTTTTAGACCTTGTTTTCCAAGAGTGTCTCCTGATTTCCGTTCACGCGTGACCTGGGTGCTGCGCAGGCATTGCTTGCCTGACATCACGACGGGTACCGGGCGGGGGAGGGGGGGGGCAGTCAGAGTTCACAGAGACCGCACTAGTCTGCCGTCGTCTCAGCGAACCAGGGCGAAGGCTTGAATAACTGGGTAGTCAGGGCTTTAAGCACAGCAAGCCGCTGTCCCACTGGGAGGCTGGTGGAGAGGACGCTGGTCTAATCCACAACTGGGCCAGGTCCGTTCAGTCGAAGGCTGGTACGAATGGAGACGTCACCTTTCCTGAGCTCTTCCTCCATGCACCTCCGTGCCTGAGATCCCAGTCTGGGAGTAGAGATCTCACACAACTACATCAATATATATGCTTCAAATTATTCACTCGTGTCCCCCTAATATCAAACTCTCTCCTACACCATTGATCATACTGCTTTCAAAGCTCCTTAGGTGAACTTCTTGATCTTCTCTGCCGTGGGCTGCACCATGCTACAGATGCACAAAAGCCACTCATGTTGCCCAGAGTTTTCCCCCTGGGGCTGCACTCGTGAGGCCAGAAAGCACTCTGCGTGCTCGGGGGGGGGGGGATTTCAGACGCCTCCTCCACGTCCCTGTGGCTCCTCGGTGAGTCACCTCTGCAGCCACACGCTCCGTTTTGGTGATTAGCGTGCAAATGAGAATCATGCTGGCTCACGTCACAGACCCAGTAATAGGTGCGTACCCAGGTGTGACGTGGCATTTGATGAACTGCTTCCTGTCTGCGCAGTGCCCATGCAGGTCTAGATCACTGTAGAATAAAATAGAAGTGTCTGTATGTGCATGTCTGTGTGGAGGGGGAGGGTGGTCGTTAATGACCTGCACGTTATTAAAGCAGCACACCGTGTGTTTGGTGTGATGCAGGGATTAAATCAGGATTAAAGTGTGTGGAGAGGATCGGCGGAGGAGACTGTGCCAGTGTCCACCTGGAGAGGGCAGGATCATTCATCTAAGACAGGGTTTTCCAACCCAGTCCGCTGGGACCCCCAGTCAGTCCACCTTTTTGCTCCCTCCCAGTTCCCTACCAGACGTGGAGGGATACACAGATCTAAGATACAATAATGCTGTAGCAAACTACAAGGAGTAAATCGGCATGGGATTCAGATCACGCTTTGCAGGGACTTTAATTGCAGTAATACGTTTGATGGCCGACGCTGCGGCCTCACGCCTTCAGGGTTGTGGGTTGGATACCTGCCCCTGGCTGTGCTGATTGCAAGTCCTTCCCTCATCTTTGTGGCGGCTTTCCGTGGAACAAAGATATGCGATTAAGGTGAATCGGTGTCTCTGAATTGCTCATAACATGCGAGTGTGTGTGTGTGTGAGTGTGTGTGTGAGTGTGAGTGTGTGAGTGCTTGCGTGAGAGTTTATGAGCGTGTATGTTAGAGTGTGAGAGAGTATGTCAATGTATGTGACTGTGTGTGACTGTGTGTGAGCGTGTGACAGCATGTGTGAGAGTGTGAGAGTGTGTGTGAGAGAGTATGTGAACGTGTGTGAGTGTGACAAGGTGTGGGTTTGTGTGTGTGTGAGAAAGAGTATATGAATGTGTGTGAGTGTTTGTGACAGCGTGTGTGTGTGACGTGTCTGTATGTGTGTGTGTGTGTGTGAGACATGTCTGTGTGTGTGAAAGTGTGTGTGTGTGACGTGTGTGTGAGACGTGTCGGTTATTGTCTGTGTGTGTGCGTGTATGTGTGTGTGTGTGTGTGTGATGTATTTGTGTGTGTGTGTGTGTGTGTGTGATGTATTTGTGTGTGTGTGTGTGTGTGTGAGAGAGAGTATATGAATGTGAGTGTGTGTGACGTGTCTGTATGTGTGTGAGACATGTCTGTGTGTGTGACAGTGTGTGTGTGTGACGTGTGTGTGAGACGTGTCGGTTATTGTCTGTGTGTGCCTTTGTGTGCGTGTCTATGTGTGTGTGTGAGTGTGAGTGTGCGTGTGTGTGTGTGTGACAGTGTGGCATCCCATCCACGCTTGCGGCTTCCTCCGATCGGCTCCAGGCTCCCTGTGACATCTGTCCTTATCTGTTGCCGGCTTCCTCATTAACTATAGTGCTTAGTAATTTTTTTATAAACCCAAGTGTCCCATTTAGCGGTGAGGAGATGCAGGGAAGTTGGTGCTTGCTGGTGTTCCCCCCTTGATCTGTGGGTTCGGTGTCGAAACAGAAAATATTCTGCATGCAGTCATGATAGAGGCCCTGCGATTACAAGCAGTCACACTGTATATCGCTGACAGTCAGAGCGGCCTCCCGTCCGAGCAGCATCCAAACGACCACCGCTGAGCGTGGATGCTCTCACTGTCAGCCTGACTTTGAAACTCTAGGCGCCAGTACAGGTAATTTGATTGATTTAACTCAATTTTGCCCAGCCTCTAATGGCATCTCTCTTTAAACGAGAGATGGTACCTCAGTCCCTTAACCTTGTTCTACAGTATGTGGAAATATTTATTTTCCCTCCAAAGGACAATAACTCAGGGGTCATTTTAATTCACAATAATAGGACCAAGGATCAAGGGCGATTCTAGGATTTTTTAAGGTGAGAGGCATAAGAGGTGCTATATTTCATGCAGAGAGGCCAGCCATCTCATTTGCCAATGAAATGTTTTGAACCAGTGATTGACAGGGGTCGGGGGAACACCGTGGGCCAATCGGCTTCCAGCAGAGGCCAGTGCCCCTGTTGCTCCCGCCCTTATAGATGCCCCTGCACTTTTAGGGATCGAGAGTGAAAGGAGCTACAAGTTGAGGGTGGCTGCACGCACGATGACGACTGCGTCTGTGCGAGAATTCTGGAAGGGATGGCAGTTTCCTGGAAGAAAGCTGTCACTCTGAGTCACTGTCACAGGCCGGGCTCCTGCTTCATCCGATATAACTGCCGTCGGGGTGCGCTGTGCTCCCGCACCAGGCTGCAGATAATGAGGTGCCGGATGTGGCTGGAAACCCTGGGAATACAGAGGAATCCATAATTTTCCCTCCAGAGGCTGGTGTGCTGGTGACAGAGATCCGACGGGAGCCGTATGAGTGCATATTGTTACGTGCCCAACACTGCAGTAGTCGCATTTGTACCATATTGACCGTATTTATTGCGAAAGGCCGATCCAAGACACGCGCGTCTTAATTGCACCAAGTCGGGCTTGGAGCTCACCGTCAAGAACGTCCACGGTGCACAAAGCTGGCGGTTTGGTGTCAGCGCAGCAGCCTGTTCGTACGGACGACCCCGCCCCCACTCAGAGCTCGTAGATAGGCCACGGGGGTCCCGCTGAGGATCGCGGCCCGTTGGGTGAATCTGCAAGCTGAGGGCAAGGCAGACATGCGAACAGAGAACGAAGGTCAGATTAGTGGGTCTTAATTATGCCGGATTGGCTCAGCCTGCAGGAAGAGAAGTCACATCGAGGCGTTCTGCTAGGGAGCCGGCCGTGCTGCTGCGTCCGCCACCCTACGTCCAGGCTTGCCTGGGGGGTTAGGGGGGAGCAAGCTAGTACTGCTGGCTTCTATTCCTGGGGAGAAGTGGATATTATGCAAGACAGAAGCTCCAGTATTCAGATCCAGGCACAGGAAAAACAGGCAGCTGCCTGGGGACCAATCAGCACACATATGTAATTTATAAATAAGAATAATTACACAAACTTAAATATTAAGTAAAAATAAAACCATATACATCAAAGTTTATGTACAGGCAGAAACATGGCCGGCTCTTGCTATAGGCAGAATAGGCAGCTGCTTAGGACCCCCCAGTTACCTGCATTACGCTGTGAACATCACTTTTCTTGGTTGGGCCCCCCCTGAAAAGGTAGATCCGATGATGAAGTGAGTTATTCCAGGTGAAACTGCCCCAGAACGGGTGGCAAAGGGAGGGCTATTAAGATGCTGCATTAGCCGGCGTGAATGACCCCCCCCAAGCAGAAGCCCCAAACAGGCTTCATAGAGAGTGGTCCTCATCTCAGCTTATACTCACTTCTGGCTAATTATAAGTTTTATTGCGGCATGTGTTCCGAGGAACACAGTGAAATTGTTATGGTACGGTGGCAAGGGGGGGGGGACAGGTAAAGGGGATGGGAGGGGGGCTAGACAGTGCAAGCAATATAAGGAGTGACAATAAATGTGCAATAAATAGTTTCTGCAGCGGGGATGAGATGTACAAATAGCCATAGAGGTAGAACAGTACTGAGAAAGTACAGAAAAAGTGGAGCATTACCAAGTTTATTCTCCTGATTAACTTTTATCACCAGTTTATAGTGCCTAACGAGATCTCTGACAGGAATCGACTCGACATTCATTAACTGGTTACTGTGAAGTGCGTAGGCTGTTTGTGATGACTTTGTGAGCGAGCCAGTGGGCCGCGTTACCGCTCGACAAAGACGAATCACCCTGGCAGGCAGAGGCAGCTGAGAGGCACACTGGGCCCCCCCTCTGGCGTCATCCCAGCAGCTGCTGTGCGCACTGGGGGCCGTACCGTGTGCCCGCGCCTGCCACCTGCTCCCCCTACAACACCGCCCCCCCCCCGCCACCCCAGCCCCTGGTGATCTGGGATTTAGTCAGGCTGAACAGCCGAAAAAAAAAACTAATAATAATTAAATTAGGCCATTGACTGAGTGTACGGCCTCCTGTCAGTCACGGCTAGCCTCAGTCAACAGGGACAAGTGCGGGGGGATGATTTACCAAAACTAGGGACGCCTCTCGGGAATGATATCTCTGAAGCCGAAACTGAGCCGAAACCACAAGCGAGAAGGCAGCCTCCTCACCAACCGCTTTCTTCCGAAGAATCTCAGGCTGCCGGATGGGTACAAAGTTATATAAAATAAAAAGTGTCAGCGCTCCGTAGAACAAGCCGCACAAGCTCACGCTGACCTTGAGATCTCCTCCTCCCCTCTGTCTACCTCGTTCCTCCCCAAGCTGCTGTTCAGCAAACGAGGGTCTATGCCGGTGACCGTTGGCCCTTGCCAGTAACCCCCACCCCCCACCCGTGTGTCATTTCAGTATAAGCAAGTGGAGCAGTACATGTCCTTCCACAAACTGCCCGCCGACATGCGGCAGAAGATCCACGACTACTACGAGCACCGTTACCAGGGCAAGATCTTCGATGAGGACAGCATCTTAAATGAGCTGAACGACCCCCTGAAAGAGGTAGGTCGCCCCTTCCCTTCAGAACTTCAAGTTTCTGTCCACCATCGTAACTCAACATACCTCTTAACAAGCAATGCGAGGGAGGGGACATCTACTATCCACCAAAAGATATTTAGGGGATCCTATTGCATTTGCTGCCTTAAGGTTTAAATGAGAAATGTAGGAAGAGTGAACAAAAATATTCGTGAGTTCAAACCCTGGTTAGTCTTATGAGTCATAGTTATCTAAGTAAGCTGTTCTCCTCACTGGATTAAGGAAGTTCCTGAGGTACCTTTCCGGGATTGTGTTGGTAGACATTTATGATTATATATGGCACTGTAACTCCCAAGTGTAAGTAATACGGATTTGCATATTGTATATTTGAGAGCCTTTACCTGTGAGCCTGTGTGAAGCCTCTGGCCAATCAGAATCAGCGATAATCAAGCTGGGAGAACTGAAAACAAGGCCTGGATTTGGAATCGGGGGCCAGATTTAAGTGCGTGTGCGAGCATATGTTTTTGGTTGAGCTGCATATATGGTCATACCTGTCAAGTTTTGGATTTGAAAATAAGGGAAATTTTCCGGCGCCCGCCGCGAGCCACCCCACCACCCCAACCAAGCTCCAGTATCCCTTACATTTTAAGACAGGTGACAAGAAAGCTAATCACCACTTGTCAACCACTTATAAACTACAATTGGCTTTATGCACAGCTGCACTACTTCCTGAACTTCAGGCAGCTCCTTTGTTTCCTGTCTGCCATTACTGGACAAACTGATTAATCCAGGTGATCAGTTTGTCCAGTAATGGCAGACAGGAAACAAAGGAGCTGCCTGAAGTTCAGGAAGTAGTGCAGCTGTGCATAAAGCCAATGATAGGCCTACCTTTGTTGATATTGACATGCTGTGAACATTCATAGCCTAAATGAAAACGCAAAAGGGTATATATGAAGAGCATTTATTTAAAGGCTTATTTGCATATTTTCTGTTCATTTAACATTGCTTGTCTTTACATTTCATTTTCATTCCACATTCTTTTCACATTCACACACTCATTCATTTCATATTGCTTTTTTGTACAGTTTTTCTTTTCATTTCACATAACTTTTCTTTACTCTTTTAGTGACTTATTGTACTCATTTGTTGTAGACTTTGCATTCTTTAAGACTGTTTTGGAAGGAGTGCCTTCCTTCTCTGTCCTGGCGTCCATCATCTGTCTGATTTTTCTTCTTTTTTTTCCCGCGTCGTCACTCATCAACTCATCATCTGACCTCACACACTAACCTCGCGACAACTGGCACCTACAGTACCTGTAGTAGGCTATCGTGAGGTTATCGCGAGGCTAGTGACAGAGCTCAGATTTTTTTGGGGGGGATGTTTTTTTTTTTTTTTTTTTAATAACGCAGGTTAAAATACGGGATATTTACGGGAAAATACTAATACGGGAGGACGGCGGGAAAGAAGGGTAAATTACGGGACTTTCCCGGCCAAAACGGGATACTTGACAGTAGGGGTGTGCAAAGCAGCCGGTATTTGTATCTGTATTTGTATTTGTTGAGGGGGGAAAAGTATTTGTATTTGTATTCGAGTAAAATTCAAAATAGGCGTAAAAATCCAGTTTTTTGCGTTGCACTTCTAATTTACGTTATAGTGTAAGTATTCTTTAATTATATCCATTATAATAATTATGGATATGCAGTAGACAGAGTAACTTAAACGTACCATATAACTCCTACAAGTGCATACAATTCGACACAACTACACAACTATTGTTTTAACCTTTTTAACCAAACGTTAACGTTACTCTGTCAACAGCCTATTGTCTAAATTACCGAGCTAACAGAGCTACAGTAGCCTACGTAAACAGAGCGAACATGAGAGCACCTGATTGCAGACGTCAATAATGCAGCGTAATGGAATAATCTCCCGATCAAACTCCGCTTCCCGAAAGTTATAAACTGCCTCCGGAACCCAGTTAAGGTACAAAAATCTATTCAACAAAAATAGTGATAGTTAAGTCTTTTTTCGCTCAGCCGAGCCTTCTCTGTTGCTGTTGGAGCAGCCTGTGTCAGTCACCTCTTTTACCCCCCCGACTCCTGAACTCACTCACTCACTCACTCATCCGGGCATGCACTGCGGTCTCAAGAGGAAACGCAGCTTTTTGATATAAAGTTTTTCTTTTTCCCGAATACAAATATTTTTTAAAGTATTTGTTCGAAATAAGTATTCGTAAAAAACACATTATTTGTGCCTTTCCGAATACCGTATTCGGGTTCGGCTCCACCCCTACTTGACAGGTATGTATATGGTGCCCAGAATACAAGCGATGTGCATCCACTAGCGTCGCCTTTAGCCTCCCGCTACCCCTCTGTTTTGGTCACGGTCGCATGTTATGGGGGGGCTGTCTGTCTCGCTTTCAGGGGGGGCTGCCCCCCTAAATGCTACCTGACGAGGATCTCTGCCCTTCCTGACCTGATATCCCAAACCCGAGGCAATTTTCTGCAATCGAACAGTTCCCACCTCCTTTAGAGAGCGAAACAAAAGAAGGAAAGTGCATGACACGTCCACATCTGACCCGAGAGACTTAAGCGATTTAGGTGCTGATGCAGGCAGGGAAGTGACAGCTGCGGGATCAGGATGAGAGGAGCAGCATCTTCATCGCCACATGTTCATCTGGAAGAGCCCACATTAGCTGGCACCAAGCCGCCCGCCTGCCTCGTCAAGCCCCTGGGCACATCTGCTAAGTCAAACTCAGCATTTCGTGTCACTCTGAGCATCTGCATCTGGGGCTCCATGAGGTCAAATCCCAGTGCACTGACTGGACGTCGTCTTTATCCCAAGGCCGACTGGTTGGGAAGAAACACATATGCTGACCTTCTAAAACCAGGCATTAACAAAATTAACGTAACAAAATTACGTCTTTGAAAATACATAAAATCTCCACAGTTTGTTCAGAATGTTTTGGAAAGTAACAAAAATTCTCCATTACTTGTTGTGCATCATCAATCATGTTGATATGACATTTCGTTTCTCGTCATTTACTTCCAAAGGCCTACATTAAGAATTATATTTCCATGAAAGGCATCTTTCAAATACTGATTACTCCAGATTTTTAACACATGCTCAGTAGATGCATTTATGAATGGTATGTTTGTATACAGAGGTAATGATTACAAGTTAATCTTCTATTTTCACAGCAGGTTATTTCGCTGAAGTTGTATTGAATTGGAAACCTAACTTAACGGCAGTACATCTCCCAGGGGTCTCGCTCCTCCCAAACTAAGCTCCAGATCCTGACAGCTACCGGACTGCACTCAGGGTCCCAGGTCGGGGGTCTGATGCTGAACTTCACGTTGGGCTATGTGTTGACACATGACTGGTCACATGACTGCTCATGAGCACAAGGTGGACTCTGACGCCTGTAACAGCTTTCAGAAGACTTGGATTAGATCTAAAAAAAACCTGTCTGGGGTAAAAACCACTAGTAATTGGTTATGTTATAGATATAGTATGGCCTTCTCCAAAATTACATTATAATGAAATTATATTGCGTCTTTGTGGATCATAGAACTCGGTTCAAGGACACCGGAAGGGAGCTTTCGTGTTATATGATTTTTCCATGGTGACTCACCCCTGGGATATTGTCATTGTGTCTCTTGTGAGAAGACATGAGAAACTAGGAAGGCAACGGCCATTTCATATTTGTGCTTGATTACTGATACACAACTATAGCTATCAATGCAGCTATTTTTTATTATTGTAGTATTATACTTAGTGGGTCATTTGAAAGATGCGCTGTGATGATGATTACCGGAGCAGGTACACCAATATAAACTGAGCGGTCTGCAAATGGATAATAAAAGCAGTGACTAGCGGCTGGTTTCTATATTTCCGCTTGCAGGAGATTGTGAACTTTAACTGCCGCAAGCTGGTGGCCACCATGCCCCTGTTCGCAAACGCCGACCCCAACTTTGTGACGGGAATGCTGAGCAAGCTGAAGTTCGAGGTCTTCCAGCCTAACGACTACATCATCCGTGAGGGAACCGTGGGAAAGAAGATGTACTTCATCCAGCACGGTGTGGCCAGCGTCATCACCAAGTTGAACAAGGAGATGAAACTCACCGATGGCTCCTATTTCGGAGGTGTGTGTGTGTGTGTGTGTGTGTGCGGTGTGTGCAGTGTAGGAACACTGGATGTGTGTGTTCTCAACTGCGGGTCCTTCAGCCAGACCCTTAACCCCCAGCTCCCTGGGTGCCCCTTACAGCCAGCTTGCTCTTACCTAACGAGAGCAAGTTAGGGGAGGCGTATAGAGAATTTTCCCATGGGGGTTAATATTATTATTATTATTATTATTATTATTATTATCATTATTATTATTACTTACGCAGTACTAGGACGTGGTGGCAGACTGAAGCCACCATTGTGTCTCACCCTAGCACCCTTAGGCTTGATTGCTCCATCAGACGTTGGCCGACCCTGCCCTGTGACCCCCCCAAGCTTGCTGTCACACATGTATGTGTCTGTGTGTCTCATGGAGAGCAAGATAGTGGAGGAAAAAAGACAATTTTCCCATGGGAATGGATGAAGCATCACTATTCTATTCTATTCTATTCTTTGAGAATGATAACAAAAAATACATTTAGTGTTGTTGAATGTACAAAGTGAATGTTTGTGTTTTTCACTGAAGGTGCACATTGAGATTGTGGGCAAACACAACTGTACACGCAGTCCGCGTGTAAGTGAATTTCATGTCACTGCATGCAACATGGCGTGTTTCATTCTGCCAGTGCACAGAGTGCAAGCTGTTATTTCGCCTGACTTTGACTTTCGCGGGGCCAGAGGGATGGGGTATGTCCCACTGCCCTCCCCTCGGCAGATTCAAGGTCATCGCAGGGAACCTCGAAGTAAAAATAGTCTTACTTTCCGGAGCAGTGCAGGCCCGCCGTGTGAGATCTGTGGGTTGCTGGAGTCTCGGCTAGGGGCTTCACAAGGCTCGCCTCGCGCTTGACCCCCCCACAGAGATCTGCCTGCTGACCAAGGGCAGGCGCACGGCCAGCGTCCGCGCCGACACCTACTGCCGCCTGTACTCGCTGTCCGTGGACCACTTCAACGAGGTGCTGGAGGAGTACCCCATGATGAGGCGAGCCTTCGAGACCGTGGCCATCGACCGGCTCGATCGCATCGGTGAGTGTACAGCAGAGCCGCTCCGTCACGTCCCTGTGGGTGTACAGGCTGCGAGAGCGAATCCAAGCAGCTACTCCATCTGAGTAGCCAGGACAGCGGGGGTTCAGTGCGCATCTCGTTTTTCTTGAAAATTCTTCTTTGCTCTTTGGGCTACCTGTTTGCTGTAAATAACTGTATGATGGGTGGCTCAGTGGGTCAGGATGTTGTGCCTGTGATCGGTAGGTTGTTGGTTCAGATCTCATGGTTGGTAGAGTGATTCCCCCGTTGGGCCCTTGAGCAAGGCCCTTAACCCCTAGTTGCTTCAGGGACTCTCTGACCCTGCTATCTCAAAGGTCAACCTTGGATAAAAGCATCCACTAAATAACTGAAAGGTGATGTAAATCTATATCACCTACACTCACCTCACATGGGATTCATCCGGGAACCAAAGCGTTGGAGCACATTTCATGGAGGACACCATAGCTGGCGTGTGACACCAGGTAAGAAGGTCACCCCTGCTGCCATCCAGCAGAGCCAACCACCCCCCACCCCCCTCGACACGTAGACGCACCCCCATGCCTTCCAGGTGTCCCTGGAGGATAGCACCTGGTAGCCCACAAGGACACGGTGCTCTCTAGTGACACAGGTGTACAAACTCAGGGCAGCGAACTGCTCAGGCTACTCTATTCCTGAACTCACATTTGGTTTTTACACTATATGGAAACAGGTATTTTTATGCAGTAAATTCTGTACGTATCTGTCCTTGAGGTCAAGTGCAAGTTCTAAAAAGATATACAGCTGTAGGATTGTTTTTTGAAAAATAGTTAATCTAGTGTAAGGTAATGTATGAAACTAAATACATACATTCATACATACAACAGGTGAACACTATATACTTAAAGTTGTCTGTAGATTTACACTTTTCTTATGACAATAGGTTTTATTTTTCACTGTATGGGATCGTGATAACCCTACTTTGGGATATACAGTACAGTAGATGGTATTTCTACCCATCTGTGTGTGATGGGTCCAGTATCCTATTGTGTTTCTTATTGCTTCTGGAAGAATTGCTTGCTGAGGTACAATCTGGATATTAATCTGCATCTGACAAACCAGAGTCTCCCAGGAGGGATTGTGCCCAAATGAACCGTAAATGCATTAGTATTAGTTCACTGTGCTCCCTCTGTGACCTAAAAATGCACAGGAATGCTAATTAGTTTAATGGGAATTCAGAATTGTATATTTTATTCTTTTGCTTGGTGACTTGCCTGCATGTGACATTATTATGCCAATATCTGGAGGGTGTTGTTATGCTGCTTGAATATTTATCAGATAAATATAAATAAGTTCAGCAAAATCAAATTTATATTACAGTGGTGTAAAAGACACTTACATCAGCCGTTTATGTTATTTTTACCTTGCTTATAATAATAATAGATCATTTTTATGCGCATACGTATTTTTAACATATTAACATATTTTTTAGCAAAGCGCTAACATTGCGAAGCTCTGTCACCGTCGTCACCTTCCTTGTATGCACCCCGGAGAGCCTGGCGCTGGGGAGCCACTAACCGTTATTGGAGGAGACAGAGTGGCAGACGGGGCCATGGCGTGACAGGGTTCGCTGGAATCTGAGAGGATAAAAGCATGCTAATGTGCTAAATGCAGCCGGGAGAATAGCACGCCGTGTTAGCGGCTCGGAGGACGACATTAGCGAAGACGTGCCAAGCGACTCCGATGAGGAAAGGCCGTGGCTCGGATGCACGCTAAATGTTGCCTATTGATTGGTCATTCATCTGCATCCTTGGCAGTTGGTGAGGTGTGGAACCAGCTGTACGTTTGTGTTTGCCAGGGAGGTGTCTGATGATGCCTTCTGGGATGGGGTGACTGCCCTCCCCACTGCAAGCCCTTTCCACTTTAGCTCCTCATTTCAATATAATCCCATCACCACTGTCACAAGTTCCGCTGACCTCTGGACATCGGTTGTCACCGCTCAGAATAGCCGTTTTTATGGTTTTACGTGATCTGCCACCATCAACCAACCAATCAATCAATCACTTTATTTTATAAAGGACATTTAAAGACACCATGTGTCAATGAAAGTGTCATACAGAATACCAATAAACACAATAAAACACAAAAATATAGATTATATATAGGCACAGTCTCCCCTAGTCTTTAACTGGGTGCGTGATTTGGCTAAAAGCAGCTGACAGGAAGAACACAGTGATCTAGTGCCAACCCATTAGGAGCTTTAAACACAAACAGTAACATTTTGCAACAAAACCTAATCCTGAATACCACTGGAAGCCAAAGAAAAGAGGTTAAAAGTGGGGAGATAAGATCCCTCTTTTTAGTACCATCACGTTCGCATCACAATGCGAAAGAAATGCTTTGGCCTTTGTCTGTCGTCTGACTGGTGATGAATTTCCTGCTGCACAGGAAGTAGCTCACAGTCAAAACAGTGAACGGCAAAGCTGACGGTTTCATGGGCAGCTGGCTGCAGGAGAGGCCTGTGGAGCAACACGTCATTCCCAAAGACGGATAGACGTTACGATAGGATGCGCTGTTTACGTTTCGCTACTGTGCCAATCATTGTCTAAGCGTGTGTAAGGTCTGGCTTAATAATTTATAAATTAATGATTACATCACAATGTACATGTGTTGAACAGCTCTCCTAACTATAGACAGTATGTGTGAGCAGTTGTAGGCCACATAAAAAGATCTCATATTATACAATTCTGACCATCTGCAGAATACTCCATTTATTCAATATGACCACACTTTTCTAAGGTAACGGACTAAAAATAAGTCCGAAGTCTAAACTACCTGACTAGTAAATAAGTGTCAACCGGGGTTCGGCGCAGCCTCTGGAAAACCCAGTATCTCTTTTGTACAGAAACACGGTAAAAAGGGGTAAAACGTGTTGGCTTTTTTCACGCTAACAAAGTTAAAATTGACAGGTTAACATGCACATTTTGTACATGTTAACACAAACAAAATGTTCACATCAACATGTTAATTTTCTGCTTATTAGCACAAAAAAAAAAAAGAAATACGTTTTGACCCTTCCGGCATTCCATAAAATAGCGTCTTGGTAGAAGACAGCAAACTGAAGAACGCCAGACGGCAGCACTGGGCCGCCAGTTTCACTAATGCCGCTTGGTCACCCTTCCTCAGGTAAAAAGAACTCCTTACTGCTGCAGAAGTTCCAAAAGGACCTGAATGCAGGAGTGTTCAACACGCAGGAGAATGAGATCCTGAAGCAGATAATCCGGCAGGACCGGGAGATGGTGATGATGGTGGACCGCAAGTACTCGGCCACCGGCGCCGCCTCCTCGCCCCTTTCGGGCACCTCCGTGGCGCACTCTCCGGCGCAGGCCCCGCTCTCCGTCGTGTTGGCCGGGGCTCAGCTGCAGCAGTGTGCACCTTCCCGGCTCTCGTCCTCCGCCCAGACCGGCTCAGCCTGCCCCTCGCCGGCACTGCAGACGCCCCTCCCGCAGGGAGCAGCCGCGTCCCCGTGTGCCTTCATGCCGGGGATGGGGGGCAGCCCGTCCGTGCCGAGCCCCTTGGCTGGCCGGACGTTCCAATACGGCTCGCCCACAGCCTCCCAGCTCTCCCTGCTCCAGCTGCAGCAGCCTGGGCTGCCCAGCGGGGTCTCTCCTCACAGAAGTGTGCAGGCGCTGCCTCTGGCATCCCTTGGAGCAGACGCCCGCCTGCTGTCCGCCTCACAGCCCGCACTGCCCCACGAGGTCCTCACGGCCGGGATCAGGCTGCCCATCACCCCGGGGGAGCCTATGGGGGGGGTCCGCGCGGCCGTTCCCCAGCGGGTCATGCGGCAGATGTCATCTGGAGCCCTGCCGCCCGTCCACGTGCCCCCCGTGACCCCCACCCCCCTGCACAGGAGGGAGTCCACAGGCCCGGGTGGCATGGAGACCGATCAAGACAAGCTGCACTTCGCCTCCAACTTATGATGTGGCTAACCGCCCCCCCCCCCCAGTGTTCCCGCCCCCCCTGCATGAGACGCGGCAAATCAGCGAGCTCGAGGCAGAGCAGCAACTTTTTACATTCACAGCTACCAAGGACTTCCGTTGTGAACTGTTTTTCGCTCTCCCGTTTTGTTTTTCCTCCAGTCCCTTTTTGGAAGAAAGACTTGGTAGATATTCTGTACAGGCCTCTTCACTGTACCTTAAAGAGCGCCCCCTACCTGTAAGAATGTATGTCACACAGTGCAGATTCACGGGCAAATCCATAGTAGAATATCGGGAACTGACTCTTTAAAACCAAGTCTTCCTCTGAGGTGTTTTTCAAAAAAAAAGATATATATTTTTAGTTTTACTGCCTTCTGTTTTGTAGTTTTTTTTTTTTTTTGGAAACATACCTTTCCCTAGACTTTGCAGATTTTTGTTTTTTTTTTTTTCCTTCCCCAAGCGAATCAGAGTGAAGAACATTTGGAGACCCACACTCATCCAAAGGCACCAGACGGGAGGCAAAAAAGAAGAGCTCATTCCGAGAATCCCTAACTGCCGAAATAGGTAACCCTCTACTGTTTATAATACTGGTGTAGAAAGGCTGTTCCATGACTTGTGCAATACTTCCAAGGAAGTTACACTTACTATTGGCTCATTAAGGCAAGAGACAGTGTTATGGATCAAACAGCTGTAAAGGTGTAAATGTACTGCTTCTTAAAAGAAAAGGACAGCGCTGGTATGAAGTCGGATTTTCTATTCCTGTAGAAATGGACATTCGCTAGTATTGCTTATTTAATCTGTACATTTATATTTTTAAATGATAAATATCACCATTATGCAATAGACTGTGATATGAAATGAGCTATACATGTCTTGTAAATAGTTTTATAGAAGTAGTCTATAGAGACCCAGTGTGATGCATTCTCAGTCATGAGCGTCTGATTTTAATAAGGAATATTGTATCATGCGAATGCCCGGGCAAGCTCTCAGTCAACACCACATCCCCAAAAAGGGTGTGTAACATGTAAAAATATGGAAGAATTGTACAGAACAGAATAGTAAACTTTCATGCAATTCTTAGCATTTTTTCATGAAATCAATTCAGCTACATTTTTTTGTGTACACATGGGAATTGAATCTGGCCAGATAAATATGGAATCATGTCTAAAAGTCTAATAGAATTTGCAAATCCTTCTGTGACTTTGGGTCAAGGAAATACAATGCTTAACAAGAAGCTTCCCCATAGCTTTCACAGAAAGTGTATATTAAAATGGTATGGTCCAGAGAGGACTGTTCCATTCTTGGAAGGCGAGAGGGTGTCGTTGTTTTCATTCCAGCTCAATTCCTAATGATGTATTAATGAACAAATGTGGAGCTAGGAAATCATCTCACCTGGTACGCCAGGTGTCAATGAGCCACTAATTCTCAAGTAAACCTGTCTGACCGCAGTCACCCAGGGCTGAAATGGCCCATCAGAGAATTTGATAAGGTGAGGAATGTGTATAGGCACGCGAGCATTGTCAAACTGAGAGATGGTTCAGGCAAACCACACATGTTTATGTGTTGGAAAACCAAAACAATCAACACGACATCACAAATTGTGGGATTTTCCTTTATTTCCTAAATGTTGCCTTTCTTGTTATGCAACTCCTGCTTTGGAGAGCTACATCCATGCTGCTGGACGTCTTAAAGGTTGGGAGGATTTGAATTATTTTGTTTCAATGACAACAGGAAGTTGAATAAGTCACTTTGACCTCAAGGATATGTTGTATCACCTGCATCTTAGTGGCAACTCAGCACAATCCTCTAGATCTCTCTCTCTCTCTCTTTATTGTGCATTTCCTTTCACCTGTGATTTTACCTCGGATCAGTATTGCCTCTGAGAAGCATTCGATGGAAAGTGCAGCACCTAGGATTCTGAATGACGGCTTTATGTGAATTAGAGTTACCTAGAGTTGTAATGCATGTGTCCCGGGGGGAAAATGAAGTCTCACTGTGTGCTCTGTATATTGTCTTTCAGTTCCCTGGCAATTATTAAAATGGGCCTTTTAAACTTTTTATTTCAAAAAGTGTAACTGTCATTCAAAAATGCACAAAACACAGTGTATTCTTAATTCACAGTAGAATTTAGTCTGGATTTTTATATGAAATATTCATATCTGTATTGTGAACAATTTCTTGTTATTCCCATTTTGACAGTGAAATATAGACATGAGGAAACTTTAAAAAGGGAAAACTATGGATAAAATAGCAGACGTTTTTAAAGAAAAAAGCAGACGTTTTTAAAGAAATTGGAGGAACATATACCCTTGTTTTCTTGTTATTTGTGACTATTGGTAAAACATGAAAACGTGATTTATGACACCCCATCATGTACTTTCAAAGGTATCACAAAGAACAAAAGCACCTTCTTCCAAGAAGACCAGATTTGCACGTGTAAACTGCATGTATCTGAACCCGGCATGTGACTGTGCTCATTCCGTCCATCAAAACTCAAAGCAATTCCATTCAAGTCATCTCAGGAACAAAAATAGAATTATTTACATTTATTTCCCCTTTAGTCTGTATGTATCTATCATATTTGAAACATGGTGTTAAATAGGCCCATATCTTCAAAAACACCGTTATCTGTGTATTCCGTATCTATCTAAGATAATGCTGATTAACACTTTGTTTTGCAAATTTATATATATATAAAAATACGAATTACTTTTATCATTACGTGTTTTTTGAGATTTATTCAAGCATATTAAATGGTCTGATTTTTAAACGTAATTGTGCCTGAATTATAGCCTTGTTTCCCCCAACCCTGTTTTGGATGTGCGTGTTTGCGGGAGTATTATGTGAGCATTTATGCATCATGCACACAAATCCGCACAATACTGTGCTTCCATCTATCCACTTCTATCCAATATTCTCTCTCGCACACAAAGACGCACAAAAATCTTTGCGAGGTTAAGGTGGTAAAGAAAGCCCGCCCATTTTACTGTTTCAAAAAAGAGAAAGATTATTGTGTGATCTGTATGACACATGATTCAGATCCTTTAATCCTTCATTTCCATGCGCTCTTCTAAGTGTAAGTGAAGGGGGAGAAAGGGAAAACGAAAAAGGCAGCTTCCACGCAGTCCGGGTATCGTCATGTTAGTGAGGGACAGCACACTATAGCGGAAGGTTCCAGTCGGTACAGCGCAGCGTTCGCTGGGCCTCCACATTATTTCGGATCGTAATGTAACCGATTCGTCCTGTGGCGTCTGACCGCGCCATTTGAAACTGCACTCGGTTCCGACCCACAGCTCCGTCCAGCCTGGCTTAATGCCTTCGATCAGGAAAGCCGTCTCTGTTCGTTCTAGGACTGAAGTTACCCTCACGGAACAAGCAGACATTGAAGAAAGACACTAATATTCAACAATAATGATCATATCTAACGAGAAGGATATCTAGCTAAGCAAGTCTGCAAATCATTTCTGTTGTTAGGGGTTGGGGTTGGGGCGGGGGGGGGGGGTTAGCATGCAGATGCAAAGTAATAATTTGTTGTTTCGTAATACATGCAGTTTGTCATTTTTTTGGTTTTGTTTCTAAATCACAAAACTTTGACATATATTTAAAGAATATAAAATAAAAGTTTGAATTTAAGTCCATGTCTCTGTATATTATGAGATTATTAATTCACCTGGATTTCGATTGACAGTTTTCATCAGGTTACAAAAGTATAGTGTCAATTTATCCATCGATAGCAGTCCGGAGTAAGTGCGCCCCACGGCCCTGTTATTCGTATGTCTGCCGGAGTCACGAATGCGTTCTTCTGAAATGCAACACAATAATAGTGCCCATCCCAGCTGTGATATGAAGAAAAACACTTTTTTTCAATGGTTGCATGGCGATCCTACAAAAAGACCATTAACTGAACTATTTTGCAAGTACTCAACAGTAAACCCCAACTGGTGCTTTCCAGAGCGTGTTAAGATTATCCGTTTGAAAAGTATGTTCAGTGAAAACTCCTGCTTTCCAGTGTTTAATTCACAGTATGTAAAAACTTGAATAAACTATAAAAACCTGGATCGCTTGATTAACGCTAGCCAGTTTAATAAAAACGGGTACCTAACTTACAGCCACTCACATCTTTTGCACGCATTTCTAAAAATGTCCTGTATGAGGACTGGATTAACAACACTCCAAGAAACTATTAAGGCCAGGTAAGGTGTCAAGCACTAAAAACGAAATCTGAAATGATCAGATTATTGCATGATGGGGCTCCCTATTTTCAAAGCCAATACACCAATTTCGCGCATCGGAAAACTTTAAAGGGGGTGTTCGCAATCTGTTTGTGCGCTTTTCTTTTTTCCTGTAACCGGGGCATAGAGATTTACATGAAGTTGTATATACTGTAATGAAATGTTTTTCAGAATTAGATTTCGCCCATTTAACCATCATATAAATTGATGTCACCTCCATCTGCGCCGGCCAGATGCGCAGCGTAACTGGCTGTTTGTCTCTCATATAATTAAATACACCGTCGGACATGGTGTGGGGAATGGATATCAAATAGTCGCCGTTTCTATTTCAGCTTCACTTTTAATCATCAATTCTGAGGGCATATCCACCATCTCGGAATAGGTCGAGATCATTATTCCGTGAATAAATACCTTTTTTCCGGATTGGGTCACACACATCGGAAGGGCCTTCACCTGATCAAATTGAACGTTATCTAACCATATCCCAGGGGTATTAAAAACTGATCTGGTTAAACGAAAAGTAACAGCAAATCGTTCGAATGCGAACGGTGACGCCTCGGATATTTTCAGATAGGAAATGGCAAAGGCAGACGCCCTCATGTTTCACAATCTTTATGTGGTGTATGGGATTCCAATACATTACTGATCATACTGTATGCATTTCTTTTCAGTGCATTCAATTCTTTTAGCGAATCAGGTTTACTGCGGAGCGCAGAAAGACTCGGTGTGTTACCGATTGCTTCTCCTGGGCTGTGATTTGTAACCCAGCCTCACCGACTGCGGGGCTCTGCAAGTCACGTGTTCCCCTTGGCGTCCTACAGCGGTGCAGAAACATGCGGCTCCGGTGAATTGGTGACTAAACTGTCAGAAGTCACTGAAAAACATGCATGTCATACAAGGAAACTGCTGAAATGTTTAATTGCTAAGCAGCCATATTATTTTCAGTATTTTATGATTTATCTTAGTAGTAATTTTTAAGTATAGACTACTCAATATTTTTCTGAGAGAATTCCAATTGAATCATTAAACCCAGAGTCTGACTGGTGTTAAATCCATTCTCCTAACCTGTATCATCTGAGGAAGAAATGGCCCACATCTTTGCATATTCCCACGGGGCTCTAAACTAAGCAAAAATATGGTGTGTATTATACAGGGAACGCTCAGAGCGTAGCAGAGTAATAGTTCACAGTACCGACGCTCAGTCAGTAGCATGCCTGCCTGCACCTCTCCACACATACATCATACGAGGCTGAACATACCACTCTGGCGACTGTAAAAATGAGTGAGTACTACAGAGGCATCTGCAGGTGCAGAAAACCCCTCTCTGCAATGATGGATGGAGCCACAGGCTGATGAGGAGAAGCAGTAATGAGGTATACATGAATTAACCCCCTGGCACAGAGGGCTGAAGCACATTTAATTGGGAGAGGAGCTTCTGCACTTTGAAAGTGAAGCCTCTTTATGCAAAAAGCATGGCAGGGGGAAAAAAAAGAATCCATTTATAGGGGGTAACAAGAGCTTTATATCGCTCACTTAAAAGCTTTTAAAAGTATTATTGGGGCCGCTCCATCTATTTCTGGCTTTTCTTGTCAGAAAGTTGGCATAAAAGGTAATGCTACATGCAGCCATTATCAGAATTTAAGCCTAAAAGGGGAAATATCTGCATTTTTCTGAAAGCTGATGTGCAATTAGAGTACAGTCTGCATTTAAGAGGCCAGCACCACTATATGTATATTTGCTTAGCAGACAGTAAAAAAAAAAAAAATTAAATTAGTTGCACATTTTACACATAAAACAGCTGGATATCTGAATGGAACCTGAATCCATCAACAATTACAATGAAGGACCTGACGTCAATGTAGATAATTCTATTTTATTGAGGTGTCTCAGTTCAGGCTGTGAAATCTCGGGAATTCTTGCCCTTCACGTGGGCTGGGGCCTGTTCAGCAGGAACTGGAGCAGAAGCCTGAGGACGCCATCGTCCAGGCCGACCACCCGATCGCCGCTCACGCCCTCGTACAGAGGCAGGCTGTCTGTGCCCCAGCTCACGTTCCTCCTGGGGTTTCCGGTGTCTGTCTGCACAGTAAGCGCCAGCGTGTTCAGCTGGTAGCAGAAGAAGGAGAAATAGCGTCCGTCGGTGATCACGGCCTGGGACACGAACGGCCGCGTCAAGTCCTCCATGCACCAGAAACCTGCGGACACACGAGGGACATGACGGTCACGAGGGACATGACGGTCACGAGAGACATGAAGGTCACGCCTAACGGACAACTCCCACTTAAGTTCCATTACACAGGCGACACCTGAATAAAGTCACGAGTCCGATGACTGATTCTGTCACTAGGGTGGAAGGAATGTTAATTCTTAACCTCTCAGTTTGTTTAGCAGATGCAACAATTCCCAGTGCTCCTCAAAACGAACAAACAAGCCACTGCAAGCAGAAGAGAGGCTTTCGATCCAGGACAGGGCTGTTAAACAGCTCTTGGCAGGACAGAGGTATCCAGGTGCTTGGTTCAGCATGCAAAGTTGCTTCCTTTATACTGCTGTCATTCTATTTTTATAGCAGTATTTTTACACCAGCAAACACACATCCTGTCAGGACCTCATTTTGGTACCCAGGTTTGAGGAAACAGCAGTAGTTTGCATTGGCAGGAAAACCTGGTAACTAGCCATACATCATACATTTCCTTCCATAATAGTACTATAAAATGGATATTCATAAATTTGTGATGTAACTAAATTGTGTGAAAAAAGGACCCACCAAAACTGCCCACTGATTTATGTTTATAAATGCTGTAACTGGTTTTTGTTAAATTTATAAAATTCTCTGTAAATACAATTTATGAAAGCAATCTTACAACAGATATCAGCTAAGCATCAACATGCAAAGACTTCACCTAGCATAAGGTGTTCGGGCGCTTGCACAAGGTAACGTACACTACTGGTACTTTAAAAAGGTATTTTTTGTGATGGTTTTCCACTGGCGTAAAGACTGGTACCAGCGTTGAATGACATCACAGCGCTATAAATGGCTATAGTATATTATACAGCTAGGCGATGTGCAATATTAATACCAACATCGCATGTTATACACATGCAATTGTCACATCACAAGGACTGCAATAGTCAGTTGGGTTGAGGTCAGATTTTTTCATTCATATCATTTCATTCAACTTCATACTAACCCGAACATTACAGTGGGGGGGGGGGGGGTTAAAATTTCTTTAAAACATCTTACTCTGTCACAGGAAACAAAACTCAGCAGGCTTTGCAAATTAATTGTTCGCTTTCAAGACTGTCTAGTATATATTTTCGAAAAATAGTTTAAAGGTTCCTGTCGCTGCTTTTGCCTGAGCATCCTTGTTATTTAAGTCACTCCTAGACAGGTGTGTTCAGTCTATTTTAAAACCGTTTTTGCTTTTTGAATATCCCAATATTTATTGCAACAAAATCACATCACTATATCTGAAATTCTTCCAATATCATGCAGCCCTAGTATATTATATCAATTCTTTTTTATTTCATCATGCTATCCAGGCCTTGTTGAATCCGTTTTCCGACCAGATCTCAATTAAAGCTTCGGTCTCTTCATCTGTCCAAGCTTGATTTATTTATTTATTTACTCTATCATTGTTTTCTTTTTATAAGATGGTGGCTGTATTTTGAATTTCAGAGGCAGGCTTTTTGCATAACCAATTGACAATGAACACATTTGTAAGTCCCACCCGAAAGTACTCCAGCTGGTCGGTACTGGTACTGGACCAGAAATCAATGGGAAAGGGAATTTTTTGTACCAAAAGTATGGTACCTGGTGCACTGGAAAAGTTCCCTTATTGATGCAATGCTCCAGGTCCCTGCAAGATGCTGACCAAGATACACATTTAGAAGATGGATACATGGAATACTGTGCAACATAAGACACTTTTTTGTGATGCTAAATATAGGGAAGGTCAGAGCAGACATCCTTCTCCATCACCCCACTCCAGCTCGTTCTGATGGATCCCTAGACATTCCCAAGTCTTCCATTAAACAACACAGGTTGACTTCTTTATGTTTTAGGTCAATATATTTAGCTGAAACCACTTTAAATAGCCTTTATGATTAATATCTGCATCTATGACACATTTAGATTTTTATGGCAAGTAAAATGTGTCATTTGCAAACAAGACAGAATTAACAGAGACTGAGTGAGCAGGGAAACCACAAAAGACAGCTAGAAAGCGTACTCACCCTGGTACACAGCCTGCGCCCCTGTCCAGGCAAACAGACTAGCTATAGCGTTGGCCTTCAAACCCTCCTCAATCCGTTCAGCGTGGCCTGCCTTGATCAGCCGGTCCCTGTGATACCGGTCTTGAACCAGGTGGAACTGCGTATGCCCATAGCGGCAGGAGTCTCCCACCTTTGACCCTGACATGAACAGACAGTCTCGGTCAGCATTGTTGGCCTCTACTAAAACAACCACAGCATTTTCGGTTTTTGCACTAGAGCGAAGCTCTGTGAAGCAACATTGACAACTGGAGATGAAGATGTTTCCATCCGTTTTGCTACCCCAATCCAACCCATACATGGTGGCCAATTTTAACATAGCTAATATTAAAATCATAACAATGACAGGCATAATATTTTACATTACTGGATTCGAATGGTTCTTTGGGTTCATACAGATTACAATTGAATAAAAGAAGCTTTTTTTGTTTTTAACGTGAAAAATGATTAAGAATGTAAATATTAAATAAAAACACAAATATATTCAATTGAATACCATTTACAGAACCTTAAAAGTAAATGTTGAGAAAACATTTCACTTTTATAACGCCACAAATACACCGCCCACATTGTCCTTGAAAGACATATAACAGAGGTATCTTCGAAGAGCACATTATAAACCGGAAAGTGATCTCTCATAACGAAAATAATTGTACAGAACAAACTGCCATCAGACTAGGGGGTATGCCACAAAGCAGGATTACCCAGATAGCTGGATAATTTAATCCAAATATGAAAACTGTCCAATCGGAAAAGAATTGACACTTCTATTAGACAATCCTCAGATTTGGCTTATCTAGCTAATCAAAAATTCCTGCTTTGTGGAATACTCCCCGGGACCACGCGAAAAGTGTTCTTATGTGGACAACATTTTTCTGCCCTCCAGAGAAGTAGCCAGAGGTCCTCCAACACACCAATGAAAATGTTGTTGTCATACTGCTTCCTGAACATGGGCATCAGGTCTGGGGCATAGCCAATCACAGGAACCTCTGCAGAAACGTTCGCTTCCAAGGGCAAGAACTGGGGAGAAAACCAAACAAACCAGTGGGCATCAAAAAGCCTCCAAAAAGCAACCTCATCCAACAGTGTAAAGCATTAAGATCAATGCATTACAATATAACATATATTACTATTGTATTTCTGAGCAACAGCATTATATCAAACTACTGTGCGTAACAGAACCATTTTTGCTGTACATGAGGACATAAAAAGAGCCCAGATATCCTTCCTGAGTAACCTGGAGTACCTACCTCAGGCAGCTGTCTGGGTATTCTTATTTGACAGTGTGGTTTATCATCAATCTGAAACCTGATTGGCTCAACACGGCCACTCCGGTGTCCCCTTGGAATGATCCTCTCTCCTCTCAACCAGTAGAAATTAACATCCGGGCTGAAGTCTGTAGAAGAACATGCAGACAAATTGTTTATTTACACCAACAGAAAAGGCATTTTTTGTTTTTTTTTACATTTGTTGGGGGGCAGGCAGGAGCTCCTAGATCACAACACAAAGAGATATGTGTATTAGTCACAAAACATTATATTACAACAAAATGCTGTACAATTGATGTGTTACAATAGCTACTGATCTCTCGAAGGGATGGGCATTTTTGTCGGTGAAATAAAAAAATTCTATCTGGACCTACCGAGACTTGACTCCAAAAGGATCGGGTTGTCTTTTGCTAAAATCCTGATGATGTTTGACACCAGATTTGACAGGAAGGGTGCGACGAAATGCTCTTGTGATCTATCCAGGAATGGCTTCCGTTTCTTCAAATAAAAATTCTCCTGTAAAATCGTATGGCAAACTAACGACCGGACTTCGGAAAACGTCTGATCGTCGATGACTGATGGGGTCGTGGTGGCATTTTGTCCCGTCGCCCCTGCAGCAGCAGCAGTGAATTTCTCGGGAAGACCGGGGAGGTACGCAGTCTTGGTGAGATGCTGATACCATCTGTCCGCATTTATTGCGAATGTCTGTGGGTGCACCACATACTTCTTTCTCTGATTTTTCGTAAGCAATCTAAGTTTATCATTCACTTCAGACGACCGTATTTTGTTAAAGTACTCATCTAACCTCCGTCTTTTAGCTGATTTGCTTTCCGCCGTCCACGAAGGTACAACTGCCGGATATACGGGCTCATTCTTCACACTGCTTAAAGCTTCACTGTGGATAACTCGACAGCTCGTAAAGCCAAGTCGCTGCTTTAACGTCGATACCAAGGACGACCCTATCCATGCCGCCATGCTTCTTGCACCAATAGTACAGGGAAGTTACCCCTCTTAAAAGTTAGATTTTGATTGGTCGTTGATGGATGACAGCGCATTATGTCACCATTTCCCTACCAGAACAACCAATGAAATTACAGATGTGTAGACGGTTCATGGGATAAACGAGAACTGGATATATCTCGCGATATTTTTACCACGTCGTGATCAAGTTGTAGTTGAGTAATTCGCTGAAGGCGTTGCTAAAATTATTTAAATATATATTTTTTATTTTATTAAGTGATTATCCTAAATTATATTTTCCAGTGAATATAGATTTTCTTAGATGGTATGAAGAAATCCTGTCTTAAGACAAAATAGGGACCCGAGAAGAATGAGAACCCAAAAGCTTGCTAGCATAAGCGATAACAGACGTTTTCATTTTTTCTAAATCAATTGTTGAACACGAATATGAAGTGTGAATTTTGACACGAAACCTCATTGTAGTAAATGCGCTTATGGGTGCAGTGGTCGCCATATTGGTTTCCTGTGAAAGGAAGACGGAAGGGGTTGAACAGTTTTGCACGTTACAGATATCACTAGATTTGAAAACAAGTACTGACGCATATAAAGTATAACAGGATTTTAGGATGAATTCTCTAACTCTCAGTTTGATGTCACAGTCTGGTAAAAGCAGAGTCCTTCATTTCACTGCATTGGTTTTTGCACGTAGAGTCTACTGTTGTGCAGAGGTATGATGTGTGTTTTATGTGTTTTCGAGGTCAAAGGTTTTCAAGGCTCTGCAATATTTTTAGCAGTATTCGAACTAATCTAAAATGCACGATATTGTTTATGACAGAGGAGTCTTTGCACCGGTAAGGGGAATGACGAAGTACGTTTGGCTGCCGAAGCTTCGAAAAAATACGGCAATCCAGCACCCACTATCTTCTCTAAAGTAATCGACAAATCTATACGCGCCGATATAATTTACGAAGACGACAAGGTGAGACAGAGATCATCCGCTGTAATTCAACATTGTCATGGATCTCGTGGGATGAAAATCTGCTAATTAAACTCGAAGTGTTCTGTGCTTTTACGGTTGTTACCGATCTCATGGTTGTCACAACGCTGGGCGCTGAAATCTTAAATCGATGTGCATATGTTGTTTTCTTTGTTAGTGCCTGGCATTTCGCGACATCAATCCACAGGCACCCGTGCACTTTCTCGTTATACCCAGAATCCCGATCCCAAGAATTAGTGACGCCAAAGATGATGACGCACAGGTACACGTGAGCTGTGAATGAAAGGACGCAAAACTTTCTGCTTTGTGGAATGCTGCTGCTAGGCTTTAATACAATAATAGCGGTAGTTTAAGTAACATATTAAAAATCTCTGAATCAATAACGTCAGGATAAAATGCAGCATAGTGGTTACACAAGAGTCTTCTTTCCCAGGACCACTGTGTGACATACTAACGACAAGTAACGAGGAGAGTTTCACAATATTTAAAGTGCAGAAACACTGGACACGTGGGTTTATATACATAGTGCAGTGTCAATATAACCAATAATGAATAATGCAGAAGCATAAGGAGTGGAATAAATAGTGTTTGTTGACTACCAATAAATAAAAAAGGTAATTGTCACTGTCAGCATTTGAGCATTTTAAACGTGTTGAAGAGTTGTTACTGTTAATGGGATGGTAGTCACTGCAAAAATGGCATTAAAACAAAGTTTGAATTATATGCTGGTTAATATTACAAAGTTATCTACAAATACATCAAGCACTTGTTTAAAACTGTTTTCAGCTGAGCATGCAGCAGTAAAATTAGCTTGAAGTAAATGAGCAAAAAACTGGGTGTAAAACGGCTTCTTTGTTTATGAATCATTATGGTCCATTATATCTGAACAAAGAAATTAGTCTGTGAATAGAAGTGCGTTCAAACCCCTCTGTGCAGTGCAGTCTAGGTTCATGTTTTCTGCGTCTGTTTGCTGTTTTCTCCACAGCTCTTAGGGCACCTCCTTGTGGTGGCCAAAAACATAGCCAAGAGCGAAGGCCTGCAGCAGGGGTACCGAGTGGGTGAGTGGGACAGAGCCGAGACCTCAATGCCATCATGTGTGACATGATTTGACCAGGAGCTTCTACCCACAGAATCTTCTTCGGCCTTGAAAATTTTGTGGATGAAACACTGTTAAGCTGGTACTGACTTATTAAAACGTCATAGGATGTTTCACAGCAGTGTTTTTGATTTGTTCCTGTTGTTTTTGGTTGCTGAAGTTTGATTTGGCTTATATGATACAATCAGAGGTAATATCTGTGTGGCTGGTCTTGGCACATGTGAGGTTTAGCCCAGGATTAAAGTCTTTCAATGCCTGAGATGCAACCAAACGCATCATCATCCTGACTGTTCACTCGCTTCAGGTTTGGGTTCAGCCATTTTCAATGTTTTCGTCTGCCAGTCACAACCCGAGGAATTACAAACAGCATATTAACCCAGTAAATGCTGGTGAGAAGCCCCTCCCATCTAAAAGCGGAAGAAGCATTCCCAGATTTTTCATTAAAGCGCCACATTATCGACTGCAAAAGCCTTACAGTAAATTTTGTCATAAATTCTCCACATGGCTAAAATGTTGCCCGAGTGAAAAATTAGTTCCCTGGTGCCAGAAAGGCTGGATTGCCAATGCTGATTCTATGCACTCAGTCATCAAGCCTGTACTTTGGTTCCAAGCACACTGTACTCCAGTGCACCAAACAAGATGAATTGCATCTATCAAACGCTAATTACAAATGCATTGCTTTTATTGCAGTGATGTATGTTTGTCATTCTGGGTGTCACACAGAGCCACCAGTGAGCATTTTTGCATGTCTTGCCTTGCAGTCATCAATGACGGAAAGCATGGTGCACAGTCAGTCTATCACCTGCACGTCCACGTCCTGGGTGGGCGGCAGATGATGTGGCCCCCAGGGTAGTGGAGTGTTTCCCTGCGCACTGGGACACGGCCTAGATGTACCAGCTCTAGTGCCTGTCTTCATTGGAGATCTACGCAGAATGAGTTCTCTCATGTTCCAGGACAGCTTGATGTTTTGTTAATGCAAAATCACTCGATAAAATTCTTCCATGGAGAATTTCACAATAAACTTGATTTGTCCCAACAGCCTGTGTGTGTTTAAAACAGCTTGTTGCATCATGTATTAGTGCCCTGTGTCAGAATTGTTACAGAATTGAACAACATGCAGAATCTGGTATTTCACAAACGATGAAAGTCGCATTAATAAAATATATAATATATGCATAGATCTGTCTTTTCTGGAGGCTATTAGGTGTGTTATGGATAATTTCCAGAATTTGTTAGTCCCTAATGATAAATTTGTTTCCCATGTCCTTCAGCTATGATGTACTTTAAATATCACAGGTTCATGGAAAAAATTGTGAATATTGATCTGAAGTTGTCTTTTGCTTGCTTTAAATGTAGACATTAATTGGAAACAGTTCATTATCAAACATTTGTGAATGTTACAGCCAATTGATTGATAAAGCAAAACTAAAACAATATTAGAAGTGTTTTGAAACGTATACATATTGAGTTGTTTGGCATCAAGCACAGGTTGGGTAGAGTTCCAAAGGCCTATGAGAATACCAATTCATCAGTGTTTCACCATATATCCTACTGCGGCTTATCAAAAATAATGAATATGTAATTAGATATCCTCTGTAGTCAAGACCTTTTGTTAATCAACTCATGCATACTATGTGTTTATTTTTTTAGCAGATGGTTTTGTCCAAATTAACTTAACATTTGAAAGTGCTGGTTCAGCCAGTGTCCCTGGAGCAATGTGGGCTTAAGGGCCGAACTCAAGGCCCCCACAGTGACATCACTTTGCCAGCCACAAGATTTCAACTGGTGACCTTCTGGTCACACACACAGAGTCATAACCTGCAGAGCCACATGCTGTTTAAACTATAATGGCATTAGTCACTTATCCACAGTGTGTTTTTTATCCTTACAGTAAAATCAGCATGTACTGCTTTGCCGAGGATTACTCAAAATGACCATTGCACAATTCTGTGTCGAAGAACACTGTCACAAGTTATTCAAAAAGATTCTTGGGGAGAGATGAGCAGACAGTGAGTTTGCGTATAGTGATGAATATTTTAAATTGGTAGAATGACAGCAGAATTTAAGATAAACTTCAAATTGTAATTTTATTCTTTATAAAGTTGCATTTATATGATAATCAATGTAGGGCCAACAAAACGAAGTCTATAATGAAATTGAAGAAAATCCACCCTTCTCCATAAAAACCACAAAAGACTCATGTGAAGTTTTCAGATGATGCAGCAAAGTACAAAATGAGAAATCGCTATATGTACATGGCAAAGGATCAGTGACAAAGTTAGAAAGAGAAAATTCCTTTTAGCTCGTGACTCATTTTTACTGTGCAGTGTTTTACAGTGTGCAGGTTGCTCAGCTCCAGCTGCAGTGTCCATTCGTGATGCTGTTTAACTGTATTTTTACTGTAATCTGGAGGTTTATGTTCCTGTACTGTAAGGCCAGCTATATTACTATATTATATTGGTACTGACAAAGAATTCGTATTCAGATGCCTCCCTACAAAATCACAAACCAGACTGTAAAAGTTTCACTTTCTACATCTACCCTTCTGACCTTTGACCATATATAGCACGTTAAATATAGGGCAAAATACTAAACTGTGTTGGAAATGGCATACTTTGCACAAATCTACATTCTTTGTTTAACTTGGCGGAAAGATTATTTTATTACACAGTGATTATGCTGGATAGGGATGACAGCTCTGGGTCAAAGCTTGTTCAAATCTGTTTCAGATATCTTGATGTTATCAGATGCATTTCTCTCAGCTATTTATGGTTTCCACCTGTAGTACAAGTCAAAAGTCTGGACACATCTACTGAAAATCATTTGTTCTTTTGTGTGGTAAGTATTTCTTGTGACCTAGGTAAGAGATGGAGCGCTGTGACAGGTTACCCGGCCCCCACAATCCCCCGACCTAAACCCTATAGAGCTGCTTCGGGATGAGTTGGAATGAAGAGTAAGTGCAAGGCAGCCATCTTGTGCCCACAAGTTGTGGAGACTCCTTCAGGACTGTTGGAGAAGCGTCCCAGGTGGCTGCATGTGGAAGCTGGTTGATAGAATGGCAAGAGTTTGAAATGCTGTCATCAAAGCAAAAGGGGGCTATTATGAAGAGTCTAAAATTTGAGAATTTTTTTCTCTTGGTCAGTGCAATATTTGCTATATATATATATATATATACTACTTCATTGCCTCAAGGCCATTTACAATACAATAACACAGGGACAGATGCATTATGCATCTGCATTATGGGTCTGGTATTGTATCACTGACAGGGCCCTGCAGCCCACCCTGGGTAAAAGGGCAACAAGTCACAGGTACATCCCGAACTGGGTGCCAGTACATCACAGGGCACATATAGGTTCTATGGGCAATAAGATAAAATACACTTTATTGGTTGGCTTTATTTATAGCCTAATTGCATGTACTTGGCAACTGGAGCAAACTCATATAACACAGGGAAAGCATTTAAACTCCCCACGCAAACAGAGAAAGGGCACGACGCGGAGCCAAAACACGGAATAACCTCTTAGTGCGGGGCTGCCGACGTCGGTCAGCTGGATGGAGCGAGATTTTCAATTCGAGACAAGTCTGCACACGTATTTACATGCTTGTAAGTGTTATTACGTTTAGGTTTATAATGTGATAATACAGATTTGCCTTAAGAATTCGTGAGAATCCGAAAGCCTAAATGTCACGCCAGATGCGCGAGTTGTTGACTCAGTCTTACGGTTAGAGATTATTAAAATCCCCCGTGAGCCTGACCAAAATAAGTGGCTAGGATATGGATGGATGGATAGATCGTTTAAAGTGGCGTCCCGATACGCTATAGTGTAATCCGATGCTTTCCTCCAGGCGTAACTGTATCTGCTGGAATGACGCTTCCAACGAAGGAAAGTGACTACAGCCCTGCACCCAGACATTCTGTAAAACGCGCTGCTAATAAACAGATTTTAAATCTAAGATAACTCCCACTTATTCTGCAAATACATCAGATTAATCCCTGTTAGTCGCCTGATTGGTCAGGCTGCTGGTTAAGGTCGCACACCCTGATTTGCGCAGAGTTAACAAGCTGGGCATGGTTGCTTTGAAAGCAGTAACAGGTGCGGGGTAGCACGCGCTGTACCAGTACTCCCACGTGTTGCGCAGGGAAGGTTCGCCGCAGTTAAGGACTCCAACTCCAAAGCATAGTACGGATCAGTATTAGGTTACCGAAGTCTCCTTAAAAGGTAGGGTAGTTTTTAAGTTTGTCAGTCTCGACAATGTCATTATTCATTTTGACCATAAAAGTATGCAAGACGTAAATTGATTTAGCATTAATGATCATGGTGTTAAGTTGTTCCTCCCCTTTCAGCCGTTCTTATCCACCTCCATAAGGTTGTGAACAGGTTTTTAATTATATGACTGAATTTCCAAGAAATGTCATTTGGTGTATATGTGCTTATGGACTTCTTCTTTCCTTTAAAACGAGTGCAAGTGGTTTAAATTTGTCGTAATTCAACTCCGCACAGAAACTCATGCCAGATACCACTGAAGGTCTTTCCCGTCTTGTTAAATGAGACGTCATATATATTTGGGTATTGCGCTATTTCACCTGCAATGTCAATTCCCCCAGTGCCTGAGGGTCTTGGTGGAAATTAATGTTATATCCAGTGTTTTGTCTCCTTACTCTAATGGTTTCTTCTTATCACTTAATGACCGTGGATTCCCTCATTAAAATGTCTGGAGTCTGAAAATGCTTATGTCGGATAAGTGTGGTGGTTTGACTTTCTAAACTCAATCAAGCTTTGTAACTGGAGTTTCTCTGTATTAATAGCGCATTAATTGCTAGTGGCACAGACAAGGAAAGCCGACGTCCTGCACAGTAACCACACGGATACCAACCAATACAAGTGTTAATTTATAGGTTTACAATTACTGTGCTGCGCATGGTATACCGGTGTGTGAGTAACCTGAGTCTCTTGGGCGGCACCACAATAAAATTGTAGTGTTTTAAGTTTAATGCTCGTATTTGTACATCAGGGTAGGTGAGTTGCTGAACCATCTGCTGTGTTGCTGGTGTGGGGAGGTAGGGGGTCTTCGCACTCGTGTCCAGATCACCATCAGATTCTCTGAAAGCCGGCAGGTGAGAAACGTGCTCCCGGCCGCTTTGTGTAACCCGGCGCAGAAGTCCAGCTGCGCACGTAAGCATTAATGGGTTTTGTAACGACCCTGAACTTTGCCTTCAGACACGCCACCGTTTGGATTCTCGTTACCACGACCTCTATCCTTTAGACTTTTGAGAGATACAGGGTCCTGAATAATCAGCCACTAGATGGCAGCAAAGGCCGGTTTGAGTGGCGCCTTTGACCGTGAATTAGGCTGCAGCTCCGCATTTCTGCCAAATGCGCACCACGGTAAAAAGATTGCAGTGATTTCTGTGGATCAAGAGGTCTGGTGTGGGGGGCAATGTGAAAGGGGAGGTACTATTGGTGGACAAAATACCAGAGTCAAACCGTTGTGCTTTTCCGTTAGTATATATTGTTTAGTGATGGCATCTTCCTTCTATGGAGGTAAACATTTACATGAATTAGTACAGGGCAGTTATTTTTCAGAGGCAGTTGTATCTTTTTTAGCGGTTACTAAAGTCTTCAACCGTTTGCCCGTCTCCAGTATTTCACTGGAGACGAACAACGTATCAGCCAAATACACACAGGTTAACTGCGTGTGAATCAGTCAAGTTAACACGATTTGTATAAAGTATATAAAACCCGTTAATGTAGGCTACCAGGTAAAAACGCAGGATAGACTAATATTCATTTCCACTCAGACTTCCATAACGTGACGGGTGTCGTGTTACTCCTAACTGATATCAATGTAATGTATAAAGGGGGTGAGTCTCTATAATCTCCCCGCTTCCGAAAAACTCCCTCAAAAATAGCCTTTCATTTATGCTGACCTCGCAATATATATCGAAACGGCGATGGGTGAAAGTCCCGATGTTGAAAGATCGGCTGCAATCTCTCAGTGCGGAGCCTTGGCAAAGTTACCAATCATGATGGAAGGTCGCCAGGGAGTAGATTAATGACTAGAGGTAATCGCTTTGCTCCATTCGCAGAGGACACCATGACGGAAATATAGCGATGTGAGTGAGTGGGGTACAATACAGCGAGGGGAGAGATGTATAGTCGCCCCACCTAAATGTATGCCTGCTCTGTTTACCTACCTCGTCTGTTTTCTTTTCCTTTGAAATTACCTATGTTACGTATAATATTAAAGCTTTATAGGATCGTCCATTAAATGACAACGTAATATTATTGGTGCCATTAACCAAATGATTAATGTAATGCGTGCACATGGGGTGGAGGGTGGGAATGGTTTGTCACCAAGGTGTTGGATCAGATGACTGACTAGATGCATTTTACCTTGGCGGTAAAAATACCAGCATAAACACTGATTCATTCAGTATGTGCCGCACAACGTGATGGTACTTCCAATCCTATCCACAAATGGCTGTTGTGTATGCAGGGTCTTGCTTCAACTCCCTAATTGGATTACTAATTAGCGGACTGATTGGCTGAGGAGCTGTCACACCTGGGTTTGAACAGCTGACCTAAAGGTTCTCAAAAACCTGCAGACCCACAGTTAAGATTGGCCACGCCTGACATAATCATTTATGTACTGCATAATGACGTTTCGGTTAATTATAGATGACGTGTACGGCAGTGGTCCCATAAGATTATAATGGAGCCGAAAATTATTTGTGTATTTGTGGTGATGCTGGTGTAATCAAATCTTCTGTGCTGCCAATCATATACAATCATGTTCAGTACATAACACTTGATAAATTGTTACTGGTTTATGCATTTACTGTACTTGGTTTACTGCAGCCTAGTTGTGTAGTAGGCTTATATCATCTAGGTTTGTACTTGTGCACTCTTTATTCAGTCACCTCATTTCACCACATATTTCTCAGAACGCATTCCTATTAAATGATGCCTGACTATACACGAATACACATTAATTTACTGGCTATTTGCAGTGTCAGGAATGCCAGAATGCAAATAACTTAAGGTTCTTTTGATGCTGTGGAGGACCTTGGGGTTGGCTGTCCTGGTGATTCCCAGGTCTAACGCGCAGTCCCACAAATGCCGTGGAAGTTGGCACTGCTGTGGCTGGCATGTCACGGTCCTTAAAGTCCCTGGTAAAGCATCGGCCATCAAGTCTTCATCCCCAAATGCTGCAGGGGGGTCAGGTCGTGCCAGGGGGCAGTCCCTGTGCAGGACGGCAGCCTTTCATCACTGGCCGCAGTAAGCGGTAGACATTGGAGAGGCATTCAAGGATCTTCCCTAGTCCTCTTCAGTGATTGCCCAGCTTCTGTGATTGCCCCCTCTTACGAATGGGGAAGTTCTTTGGCTATGTGCATTGGAGGTGTGCTTCTGTTGTCCAGCCACTGTGCACTACCGCTCGGTATGTCCATTGGGACTGGTGGCGGTCCCAGTTGCTCTGGTGGTGGGTAACTAAGATGTCAAGCTGGCTTGGCGCCCCCACCCCACACCAGTACCAGGTGCACCTCCATCTGTGTTGCCCCTCGTGTCATGCCTGCCTGCCGGGCACACTTGTGCAAGATTTGGTTCCAGGGGCTCCTTTCTACTGCAACATTTGTTTCAAGCCATTCTTTGTCCTGCTCCTCTGCTGTCAGTGATCCGTTCTGCAGGCCAGAGAGGGAGCATGGTAGGCCGAGCATGCCGTGGCCCCCGTGAAGGCGCAGTGCATGGTTCCTGAGGTTCCCCTCTGGCTTGACGTCAGCAGGTCCTCCCCCCAAATTCTGACAGCAGCATAGTCAGATCGGTGTTGTGGGTCATGTTTTAAATAACTGTCAAGCTTGGTAACAAACAAGGAGCCTGCTTCTTAACAGTGCACTGCTAGACAAATGGCAATGGCACCTACAAGGAAAGTCGACCCTTTGCATAGCGGTTACCTTGAGTGTGAATGTGTAATGTGTCAACGCTTACTATTTCCATCATAAATACACATTTACAGGTGACTTACCATGATAGTACAATGCAAGCCGTATCAGTATGTGACTAACGTAAAGCTGTCGCGCAGCATCACAGTAAAAATGTACGGTTCTTTTAAAATGCTAGTATTTGTACATCAGGTTAGGTCTGTTGAACCATCTGCTGTGTTGCTAGAATGGGGAGGTAGGAGGTCCGAGAACCCCAAAGGATTTGCACACTTTCCCAGAGAACCACCAGATCCTCTTAATGCCGTTGGGTCAGGCACGTTCTCTGTGCCGGTTTGCGTAACCCTGCACAGAAGTCCGGCTGTGCACGTAAGCGTTACTGGGTTTTGCAATGGTATTGACCTTTTGCTTCTGACACGCCGACATTTCAATCTCCTTACCATGGCCTCCATCCTTTAGACTTGACAAGTCTTAACTTCAGCTGTTAGCCTCCCCCAGGTATGAAGTTTTTTGCATTTCAGTCACCAGTCAGGTATGTGGTACCTGAATGGTTTTAATAAACCTCTAGGTGGCAGACAAAGGCCAGTTGAAGGGCTACAGCTTCGTAATCCTAGAATATCGTTTTATTGATAGGAAAGCAAGCATAGCTGTTGCCATGGAAATTCCACACCCCAATTAAACACATTTCTGCCCGATACCCTAAAACAGGAAAATATTAATTTCCCATTTTATAAGAACATAAATTTACAAACGAGTGGAGGCCATTCAGATCATCAAGCTTGTTTGGGGAGAATTTAACTAATAGCTCAGAGTTGTTGTTAAAATCTTATCTAGCTCCGATTTAAAGGACCCCAGGGTTTTAGCTTGTGCTACACTAACAGGAAGACTGTTTATAAGACTAGAATCCAGAACTGCTATAACAGTTTTTAGCAATATTTCTAGGCATTCAGTGCTAGTGTTTTCAGTACCATTAAGTACCTGATTCTATTAATCTGAGTAGCTGACTTCCCCTGAAGTGCAAAGGAAATGGCTCTTGTGCTAAAACACATGAATTTCTAGAACATCTGAATTTGACAGTGGTAAAAGAACAAACATATAACTCTCATCTAAATCTGGCAGACAAACCTGAGTTTGCCAGGACTTCCCCTGATCTAACTTTTGTCTTTCTTTCAACTTGTTTGTTTGACCTAGTTTAATACAGCATTCAGTTTGTTCCCAAATCTCCACAACACCCAAAACGGTGCCTATGTATGTGCAAGAACATTAAGATCATTCATTTTAAAGCCTTAAGTTGCTTTCGCCATGTCAACTGGACATTGGGGTTACAGTGTAAATAAAGAACAGATCATGACGTTGCAGTTAAATGTTCATAATTTTAGGACAATAGGTCAATATCATGTATAAAGGTGAATACACCTCTTAAGGATGTGGTATCAGTGTGGATCTCTGAACCTGGGGTGGTGATTCCCTGACTCTCCCCCACCTCACCCATACGTTTGGGGCAGATGTATGTGAAAGGCTGTGTCTGCGATTATCCCCTTCTGACCCAGCTGACCACAGCATTCAGACGTGTGTTTCCCCACACTGCTGTCTTTAAGTGGCATAGGGCACTGAGTAATCCCGCCGCCCCAAGCTGGTTGCTCAGTGATGAGACGTTGTGAAATGTTCATGATGCTGGATTTTAAAAAAGCCCTCGCCAGACAGTCCGTCCTCTTCTAAAGAGGACAAAGCTTCACCCGATCTGGGCCTGACTTTTCTGGACACCGACGTTCTAAGGATCCTGTGCCTAATACTCAATGAAAAGGTACCACATGACTTTACTCCAGGAAAGATTTTCTTTGCAGAACCTGTTCTATGAAGTGCTGCTCTGTCTAAAACTGCTGTTGCTACAGTAATTATCAATAACTAGACTATAAAACTAGTTTGTTCTGAACTTTTTACTGGAACTTTTAACTGAAACGCTGTCCCTTTGCCAGCCTAGCGAAGCATTAAAGGCTTTTAGTTTTGATTCATATAATTCTGTATTTAGGGACCTCAAGATGTCTGTGAGCAGACCTGGGAAAACTGGAGAAGTACCTGCTTATACTGGAGTTGGGGGAAATGAGTCTGAGAGGTGTGTATCTGATCCTCCTGTCCAAGTCTGGAAATGTTCACCATGCCTCATCGGACTACTAGAAGATGAAATACGGATCTATAGAATTTGTGTATATCTGCTTCTTTGAAAAGATGTCCAGCTTTCTATTAATGCCTAATTCACTAAACTGTGTAAAGGGCAGAGGTTTAATGGCTCTCTTGGTCTCTAGTTTTGTGCGTACCATGAAGGTGGACACTGTACAGGAGTCTGGAACGTCGCACATGCAGAATGGTGGGAACGCTGTCATCAATGGAGCGCTTGGTCATGATGATGCCGGCTCTGAGCAGCGGGTGGGTGCCAAAGGCTCTGGCGCAGCCCCCCAGGTGGACGTGGAAAACAACCTTCTGCTGGACTTCAAACCGGGGAGCAAAAAACAAGAGCCTGGTTCATGCTCCGAAGCCCTGACCAAACTGTCCAGCTCGGCAGCACTTAAAGGTAAAGACTCGTAGACAGAAATATCTAATCATCTGCTTCTGTAGCACGTGTATTCCAAAGCTTAATTCCTTTTGTCCAATATGTTTATGGGGTGCATAAAACTTTGTTGAAGGGGGCTCAAGTGATCAATATCTCAACTCAAGTTGTGCTAAATCACTTCCTCACCTCTTTTTGAAGACTCCACTCATAGCTCAGATTCCATGTAATCAGAGCCAGTTAAACCTGATTGGTTGTTGGAGGCATTCCATATTCTGCTGCTGTCACTTGATAGGGCGGAGGCCAGGTTCCCAATAAGCCATGACCAGAGGCTGCAGGCGCTGCCATTGTCAATCGGCAGCTGGGTTATAGACTGTCCTGTTATAGACCAGCCTATCGAAGTTTTGTCGTCTGCGTCACTTATGCCGTGTGTGTGTTGCTCCTGCTGCCTCTCCCATGAAGAGCCAGAGCAGACGTTCCAGCTCAAACCGGAAGTTTCCTTGGCCCCTGCTGAGCATCTGTGGAGTACTGTCCGCGAGGAACCCGTAAAGCTGCGCACGGCCTCATCGGGCGTCGGTTCTGCACCCCCCATGACGGTCATGCAGATGTTTCAGGAGACGGTAGCCAATCATGGGCACCTGCCGGCACTGGTATTCAAGCAGGAGGGTCAGTGGGTGACTCTGTCCTACATGGAGTACTACCAGCAGTGCCGTGCGGCGGCAAAGAGCTTCCTCAAGGTCTCTCTCGTCTGCTTATAGATACTGATTAATCATTAATGGCTGTCTGTATGTGGATAGCTTTACTGAGGTGGTTGAATGTGTCCTGAATTTTTTAAATTGGAATGTTCAAGCCGTTTAAGAAGCCTGTTGGTCTTCACTGACTTTTCTCCTTCCCTAGTTGGGACTAGAACGTTACCATGGTGTTGGAATCCTTGGCTTTAATTCACCAGAGTGGTTCATTGCTGACATTGGGTGTATTATGGCTGGGTAACGTCTTCTTTTTCGTCGCCTGTTAAGTAGACACCAAAACTACACATCCACCAAAACACATAATGTAAATTTGTCTACCTGCATTACAGAGGCTTGGCAGTTGGGATCTACACCACAAATTCACCTGAAGCCTGTCAGTATGTGGCAGACAACTGTGAAGCCAACATCCTGGTTGTTGAGAATCATAAGCAACTTGTAAAAATTCTGAAGGTGTGTGTGTGTGTGTGTGTGTGTGTGTGTGTGTGTGTGTGTGTGTGTGTGTGTGTGTGTGTGTGTGTGTGTGTGTGTGTGTGTGTGTGACCACTCTCCTATAGTGGAAAAACTAGGGTTTTCATACTGCTTTTCATTTTAGGTAAAAGATCAGCTACCACACTTGAAGGCCATTGTTCAATACAAAGATGAACTTGAGCAGAAATTGCCAAATGTGTACACGGTAAGACGATGCAAATGAATTCCCTGGTAGGCTGTTACAACGCAGTCACCAGGGATCCTCTGTTCACAAACGTTGTGATTTGATGGATGCTCTGCATGATTGTTAAGCAGATGTTTAGAGCAATGTGAGCTGATGTTCTGTCCCATTCTGCAGTGGAAGGAGTTCATGCAGCTTGGTGTGGCTGAGTCTGATGATGCCCTGGATGAGATCATCCATAGCCAGAAGGCCAATGAATGTTGCTCTTTAATCTACACGTCTGGTACCACTGGAAACCCCAAAGGTGCTATGCTGAGCCATGACAACGTGAGTCTGATGGACTGGCTTGTAGTGTTCTACCCCACCCACCCACCCGGTGCAGTGAAGGATTGTGTGTGTCTGGGGGGGGGGTTTATTTTATTTGCCATTGGCTTGGATGTCGTTCGGCTATTTTATTGTATTCCTTTCCACTTTGGTGTGTAGCTGAAATGTGACTACATTTTAGAGTTGTACCATTGTATCACACTCTTCCTTACAGAGGACTTGCACTAAAATGTAAATTGCTGAAGTTAAGGTTCTCATGCTTGAGTAGATAAACCAGGCTAATAGTAACTGAGTGTGCAGAGTTTAAAGATTTACCATAGCAGGGCACAGTATTGGTTTGACATTTGCGTTAAGGTATCAAATAGACTATCAAAAAAAAAAAAATCCATTATAAATGAAGTAGCAACGGTTTGAATACATTCCCCCCTCCCTCTTGGCTCACCCAACCCCGAGGGCGTAACTTTGGCTGAAACCCTGGGAAGGTGAGGTATCCATCCATTACAGGGGAAGCATAATTGTGGGGGTTGTATGAGCTGGTTTTGATTTATGGGGGGGGGGG
Source organism: Paramormyrops kingsleyae (assembly GCF_048594095.1). Lineage (NCBI taxonomy): Eukaryota > Metazoa > Chordata > Actinopteri > Osteoglossiformes > Mormyridae > Paramormyrops > Paramormyrops kingsleyae. The sequence goes on along the minus strand of NC_132798.1, from coordinate 11,311,098 downwards.
GGCTACAATCCCCCTCCTGTAATTTATGCCCAACCCCATAACTTTTTTTTTTTTTTTTTTTTTTTTTTTTTTTTTTTTTTTTTTTTTTTTTTTTTTGCTCTGCTGACAGATTACATGGGTGTCCCTCGCAGCAGGAACCATGACGGCGTTGACCAAAGGCATCGAGACCGTTGTTAGCTACCTGCCCCTCAGCCACATTGCTGCGCAGGTGAATGACATGTGGGTTGGCATGCGTTTTGCAGCAACTACATACTTTGCAGACCCAGATGCCCTGAAGGTGAGAATACCCCCCCCCCCCCCCCCCCCCCTCACCCACCCAGCAGTGTGTGCAGTATGTGGTGATGCTAAGTAGAGGACTAAACGGGAGTTATTGGCTGAAATTAGCAGGAAACCTGACCTGCCTTCTCTCCTCTCACTTAAACTCTTTGCTATTGGTCATATAGTAACGCTATAACAATGGCTGACTTAAGCTGTAAGACTATTGGCTTATGGCATATGGGAGCCCACCTGTGTTGCATGAATGGCAGTTGGTATTATACTGCTCTGTGCACTCAGGGAACACTGGTAAACACCCTGCGTGAAGTGCGACCCTCCACTTTCCTGGGTGTTCCCAGGGTGTGGGAAAAGATGCAGGAGCGGATGAAATCCGTAGGTGCAAAGTCCTCCACGCTGAGGAAATGGTTTGCAGATTGGGCCAAAGCAATTGGGCTGCAGGCCAGCTACAATGCCATGAATGGGTAAGTGACTGACTGACTGACTGACTGCTTGGATTGGCCTAAATGGTTTCAAGTGTCTGATGTGCTGGTGATTAAGGGGAAATCCTGTCCTCTGGGCTCAGCAATCCCACAGTTCCCTGGGGCCACCTGCTTGCAAACAACCTGGTTTTCAAGCGTGTTCGGGACGCTCTGGGCCTGGACCGCTGCCACTCCTGCTTCACAGGTGCTGCCCCCATCACCAAGGACACGTTGGAGTACTTCATGAGTCTGGGCATACCCATCTATGAACTGTATGGCATGAGCGAGAGCACTGGGCCTCACACTATCTCCTGGGGTGGAGGCTTCAGAATCATGAGGTGAGAAATGAGTCTTCAGCTGCTTTTTGTGTAACTGGTTCTTTTTGGATTAGCTTCCAGTCTCACCCCTGCTTGATTTGAGGAAATGCTAGCGATTAGTGCATGTGGAGCATTTAGGAAATGGGTGTTTTGTTCGTAGAATGGAAGAAGGCAGGGTGGGAATTGTATGGGCATGTTGCACTGAGCAGGTGAATAAGTCTCTCACGCTTGTCTGCATGCTGCAGTTGTGGCAAGGAGCTCCCGGGTGCTCAGTCAAAACTGGATAAGCCAGATGTAGATGGGACCGGCGAGGTGTGCTTCTGGGGCCGCCACGTCTTTATGGGTTACCTGAATATGCCCGATAAGACTGCAGAGGCCCTGGATTCGGATGGCTGGCTTCACTCTGGAGACCTAGGCAGGCACGATGACGATGGCTTCCTGTACATCACTGGCCGGATAAAGGGTATGCACACCTGATGGCATGTGCCAAGGGTGTTAATTTGGGCATGGACAGTAGCAGCATGTCCTTGCCAATATTGTGAGTGCTGGATGGGGCTGATTTAGTCCCTGAAATCAAAACTATGCTTATGGCATGTGCCATGAATTGCATCTTGAATAGCATGGCCTTTACACTAGACCTTGACTCTTCACATCCTGTCCTGTTCTTTGTTAGAGCTGATAATCACAGCAGGTGGGGAGAATATCCCCCCCGTGGCTATTGAGGATCGGGTGAAGGAGGAACTGCCCATTGTCAGCAATGTCATGCTGGTGGGGGACAAAAAAAAGTTCCTTTCAATGCTGCTGACCCTCAAGGTAAAGCACGTGACAATGAATGCAAGATGGCTTTGGCCAACGTTTCCTAATCTGCTCTTTGGGGCTTTGCAGGCAGTCTATTCCCATGTGGGAGCAAACTTATCAGCTACTGGCCGTAAAACCCTTATGAGATAATCTGACCCCTCATACCCTGCTTCCATGGATGCTTCTAGACTGTCCTCAATTTGCTACTTGGTGCTGTCGTAGTGATCGAGTTGCAGGTGATCTGTACCACGTCCGGTCATTTAACTGCAGTGTTGCTGACGTTCCTCTTCCAGTGTGCTGTAGACGAGTCTGGAACCCCAACAGATGAGCTGTCTCCAGAGATGGTGGACTTCTGTAGGTGCCATGGTGTGGTTGCCACCTGCATATCTGATATCACAACTCTGAAGGAATCAGCAGTGCATCAGGCCATCCAAAAGGGTGTAGACAAAGTCAACGCGAGGGCCATATCTAACGCACAGAAGATACAGAAGTGGACCATTCTGCCACGGGACTTCTCAATCTCAGGCGGGGAGCTTGGTAAACACAGGCAGCTGTTAAATGGAGGCTTCTTGAAATTTTGCTCTTGTGTTGCCTCCATTAAATTCATACGACTTGCTTGTCTGTCATCCATTTGCCTTTCAAATAGTTTGTGTATGATGATTCCCTGCTTTTCCCCTATAGGTCCCACAATGAAATTGAAGAGGCCAGTCGTTCACAAGATGTACAAAGAAGAAATTGACACCTTTTATAGAGAATGAAGTAAAGGAATGGGCAAAACGTGACACATGGGTTTTGCATTTTGTACAAATTTGCCTTCTGGTTGCTGAAACGGTGGCACTCAATGCCATGTGCACTGTGACTTCACTCAGCCTGTAACACTTGGTCAAATCACTGCAATAAAATTTTAAAACCAAAAAGATGGTTTGTTTTGTTAATATTAGGATTCTGAACAAACTGGGGTTGGCTTTCATGCTTAGAAGCAGGTCCAATATTAAATTTGGTATAATCCACTGCTGAATTTTTTGCATGCATAACATCTGAAGGGATGCCTGTTACTTCCAGTGGTTTTTAATTGTGGTTTGAGGCTGAAGTCCTGGTTTTACTGTGACCGCTAAAGCCCTGCTTTAAGTAATGATTTGCGCGCGTTCTGTTCTTGGAGCAGCTGATCTTTTAGAGGGATTTTCTGTAACAGAGGCTATATAAGTAGAGGTTATTGTTCTTATTGAAAGTGTTAGTTTTGTTTCGGCTCCTTTTATGGTAAGGGAGAAAAAAATGGTACTTTTATGGTCACCTGTCGGCATTATTGTTGTATAACTGCAAGTGGAACCTGATCTCTGGAGTGATATTTCTATAGCTTTTGAGAATTTTAGTAAGACCTTTTTGTAAATTGAGCAACCCCTAATGCTAAGATGCACTTCAATGGAAAGGCTGCCAGTCAGCAAGGGTCTGTGATATGGGAAGAGGTTACTTTTAGGTGTTAATGTGCTCTTTGATGGTCATGAGGGACTGCAGGCCAGAGTCCCCTTGTTCTAGCTATTGGGTTGTTCCTTCCCTTGGCTCATAGTTGAGGGTTGAACACGGGGGGGAGTTCCCACAAAAGATTTGTTAGCTGGGTTAACTTGAATTAGAAGTGAAAATTACCTTTAAACCTTTGGACAATCATGACTTTGAACCCAGCTAAGATGAATCTTGCTTTGTGGAACACCCCCCTGGTTTCTGTGCCATTGGGGTGGTTTAATTGACACCTTTATAGGCCTTGATTAAATAGCTTATTGGCAGATGTTTGTGGACTGATGACACATCACACTTGCCATGCATTTTGAAGCCCGTCCCCCTTTTTGAAGGTCAGACTCCGTCGTCCCACCAAACCAGCAAATGGAGCTAGTCTGTTCCACCGTGGGCTGTTCCACCGTGGGCTGTTCCCCTTGGCAAAAACTTCTTTGGATCATCCTTGTCATACGTGGTTCTTCATTCCCATTCACAAGGTAGTTGATTTCACCATAGCTGTGGGTGAGTCCTTATACAAGGAAGGCTTTGACAAATAAGCTTGGCTTTCTGCCAGGGCCAAGGGGTGGCCTTAGTACTGTAAATGCATGGCCACCCCACAAAAAAATAACCTGCATTTTTTTATTTTAAGTTAAACCACATGAGAAACATGGTGCCTCCCTACTGAGACTGAATACATCTAAGCAGGAGATACTGGCAATGACCAAAAACTAGCCAGGTACAGTATAAGGCGAAAGCGACGTTCTAATGCCAGAGATGAGTCGGCGTATCCGACAGTTTCTCATGAATCGGAGGATGACAACAATGACCTTCACGCCACTTAATGTTTCCCCTTTTTGAAGTGCATTGCTAGGACAATTCAACACAGGCTCATAGAAGCAGGACTAAAGTCCTATAAAGCTAGACAGAAGCCCCTCATCAATGAGACAGAAAAGAGTCAGGCTGCAGTTTGCAAAAAAATTATATATTATCCACAGACGCAGCCCATAAATTGAGAGATGAGTGAAACAAAAAAAATGTTGCTGTGGTCTCATTTTTTTCCAGAGCTGAGTGTGTATAATTAAGCTCAGGTATTTCCATAACACTCCTTTTATGAGCTTATCAAGCTTGTAATTTCATCATTTACTTTTTCTTTCAGCACCCTTGTTTGAAATTTTCTGCAGGTGTCACGGACTGTCAGACTGATTTTTATAGCTTCCCACCAATGTATTTAATCACAGTCTTCTGTTACACAAATAATGAATAATGACTAATATGAGCTGTAGTACCTAAATGCAATTTTGGTTCAAGAAATTGTTTTGCATATAGACAGTACAGTCAGCGTCCATTACACTAAATGTGATCTATCACTTCCGAGAAGTCAAAATTATTGCCTGTGTCATTTGCATGGGTAATGGATGTATTTCAACATATACTTGTTAAAGTAACATGATGTAATTGAACGTTGAAACAGTGTTTTCAAGAATCTGCCCTAGGAGAATGCTTACTCACTGGGAACTGCATGAGACTGCAAGTAGGGGGCAATTCGCTTGCCAGGAATCACTTGTTAGTGATTAATACAATTTCTCTTAATAAAAATACAAGGATTATTCAATTTTAATTCAACAAAATTCCACTTCTGATAGTTGCATTTCATTCCGAGTGTTTTCTTGTGAGCTGTGACTTACGATTGCAGCTACATGACTTTTTCATGGTCAAATCTCATTTAGCAAAGTGCATTTGTATCACTTTTCATTATTTAGATTACAGTGAAGGTCGATTTCTTTATAATGAAATTGCACACTATATGTATGTATACTACTTGTACATAAAACATTGACTTGTTATTTGGTCCCTTTCATGAAATAAGCACCACAAAAGTGTAGAAATCTTTTGACATGCTGCCTTTGTCAAAGGGAAGTGGCGAGGGAGGGGTATTTTTTCACTTAATTGTGAAGAAAGTTCTTTTGTGTTATTCAAAGAGGTTTGGGCTTCTAAACTTACAACAAATGTGAAACTGGTTTGATTGCATTACTGGTCTTTGGTTTCTTTAAAATCGTTGCTTCAGCTAGTTCTCTTTGTGGTGGGTTTTGGACGCACTTGGGGTGTATAGATCCTGTTTCTGGGAATCTAATGTGTTTCCCACCAGGAAAGGCTGCAGATTGATGTAATGCAGCTTTTTAATAATCTTAGAATTCCTTAAAACGTGTTAGAAATTGTACTGTACTTTTAAGAATTAAGCTGGGTGTATATTTTGTCTGTCCTCTTCAAAGGTTAGAATGTTTAATGCCTGTTTCAGGGCTACTCCTGTCAATAATGTTCGCAACCAAACCCTAAGGTCACACAGCAGCAGGGGGTGTCTGGTCAAGCCTATGCACCCTCACCAATATTGCATCAGCCAGCCCCTGATTACCTGCCTCTGTTGTCCAGCTTCAAGTTCTCTATTTAAACACTTACTTTGTCTAAAATGTTGGTGTTACTTTTGGAAGACAAACACCTGAACATGCCTTGAAAAGCACTGTTTAGAACTTGCCGTGCAGTTGGACTGAAGCAGTAAGTATGTTTGTGGACAAGAGACTAAATAAAGAAACCAGAAATCACTTATTTTGAGAATTTCTTGAGAATGAGGAACTCTGCTGTACTACTGCTATTACTCCTTCTACCTATAATGCACAATATACAGCTCTGAAAAAACCATTAAGAGACCACAGCAATTTTTTTTGTTTCACTCATTTCTCAATTTCTGAGTGTGCATCTGTGAATGACATTTTTTTTTTTGCAAACTCCAGTCTGGCTCTTCCCTGCTTCTCATTGATGAAGGGCTTCTTCCTGGCTTTATGAGACTTTAGTCCTGCTTAAAGTGCAATTCACGCCACTAAATGTTTTGCATTCTTTTTGAAGGTCATTGGGGTCACATCCTCCGATTCATGAGAAACTGTTGGATAAGTTGACGATCATCGCTGGCATTAGAAAGTTGCTTCTGCCCTTTACCTGGCTGGTTTCTGGTCATTCCCAGTGTCTCCTGCTTCACATTATTCTTGTGTACAGCTGTCTTAGAAATGATGATCCTGGAAGCAACCTGCTGCTCAGTGTCGCCTCCTGCCAGCAGAACCAGGATTAAACCAGAAGTTTAAAATGCACATTTTATTTTAAATATAGAGTGGTCTCTTTTATCCAGAGCTGTATATGATCTGCTAACATAATCAGATTTGTCATGACATTTTTTTCTGCTTGATGGAGTAGCATGTTTGTTTTGAGAGAGAGTATAAACACCAATATGCCAAACTAGTAGACTGTGTTGTTTTATTAGCATGCTAATGAAACACTGTGATGCTGCCCATTATCTGCCCAAGTACAGGCCTCTGAAGCCTGCCTCACTGCTCTCTCATTGTTGGTTTACCATATATGATTAATTACACCACTGTCAAGAGCACAGCTGAAACATTTTTGAATCCATTTACGACAAAACCTTGCTTGATTCTAGAAGGACGATCATTACAATTTCTTAGAAAGCTGAACATCTTCCAGTATGACACTTTCACCCACTTGTCCTCAAATTGAGTTTCTTAATCACTGGGATTCTAGCATCTCTTCTCAGACTTAATGTCGCAAGCAGCCTCCAAGTTTATCTTAATTTTTTTTCTTTGCTTTCAACGCATGTCCTTTGTCCAGGTGTCCATGAACACCACCACGACCCCCACCCCCCCCACCCCCCCCCCGTGGTGTTTCTGGGAGTCGTCGGGGGGGAAAAATTGACTCGCCAATGTCAGGCAACCCTGACCTAGAGCAACCTAGAGCTTGGTTATCAGCTGGTTCAAAGGTTAAGTGAGTTAATGCAGTTTCATCACTACTTATGAGGTGTTACACAAAAAGCTATGTAATGGGGGTAAACTTGGACCACAAGTGGGGGTCTGGGGTTGCCTAATGGTTTAAGGCATGTATGCTGTCTGAAATGATCCTTACTGACCCTCCCCCCCCCCCCCCAAATGGTATGATCTTGCATGACCTTTGACTTGCACTGGAGTCTGCGAGTTGTATTTCACAACTGTTGGCTCAGACTTGGTGGTCAGAATTGAGGGCAAAATCATGCCATATTCGTTTCCAGAAACTACTCTCTCCAGTGTTGAAATCAGGTGAACAGTTACAGCCTCTTCATCCCAACATGCTGCACATGTAGCTGATGTTCCTGAAGCCTCCTACCTTTATAGGCGGTGAAAACACAGGAGAGATGTCACTGCTTGTAGTTGTTTTTTTTCCAACCATCAGACCTTTAGGTGATTACAAGCCCTAGTTTCTGATCTGTTTGATACTTGGTGTCTACTGCATGAGATAATGTGACTGAAGTTATGCCCCAGGAAATCCTCTTCAGCGAGACTGAAACTTACTTTGAAAACAGGTATACAGTAGTATCAGAAGCAACGCAAACACCTGAAGGGGATGCTCTACTGTAAGTTATCATGGATGCCTTCAAAGACAACATACTCCCCAAACAGTGAATTGCCTCTCTGGCTTAATTCATTTCCAGTATAACTTTGAATCTACATATCACATTGAAAGAAATATTACAGCATCATTTTCTAGCGTGATTTAGGCACGTATCTGAACACTTAGGCGAGGCACCAAAAAATCTACAGTAAATAATGTCGACCTAAACCCATCCAGCATAAGTGTCATAATATTCAAAGTTTCAGCTGCAATCGCTTGAGGTAAGAAAACCTGAATCTCTTCAGTTTCTTCAGTCAAATCTCCCACCATAGTTTATTCTAGAATCTCTCTTCTATAAATGTCTTGAATGAAGAAAGTAGGTGTTTCACCTGGATTCTATCAATTCTTCTCCATCTTTAGCATCAGCTGATGCTGCATCTCATTTTTGCTGACTTTAAGACTGACCAAGGTCATCTGGTCACAGGTCATATCTGGTATCACCATCATATACACTGTGTCCTGATTAAAATGTCAGATTTGCATCCACCCCTGCTTACTGTCTTTCTATCCCTGTTGGGTCTTTCTGTTGACTGTGGGTTCAGTATAAATTAAATTAAAAAGTGTTACACGTTAGATTAAAACTGAAGAATCAAAATTAATTCTAATATATCTTTGCAATAGCTAGCTCAAAGAGGTTTCCTCAAAAGAATTTAATATGTGTAATATCATGTGCACACTCATATACAGACGTACATGATGTCGTTTCTGTCACGGCCTTATCTAGATGTTGGGAGCACAGACAAATACAGCATGGCTCTGAAGTCACCTTTCCCCCAGATAGAGCTCTCGCAGCCTCAAAGCAGAAAGGGGCTGTTTCCATGGCGATGCTTTGACCTTATGACCAAAATGAGGCTGCGGAATAGACACTGGAGCACAGGTGGAAAAGTGTGGTTTAAAACTGAGGTGGGAGTATTTAGCAGAAATAACTGATGCATGTATCTAATTCACCAGTATGCTATCCTTAGCATCTATTTCATGTTGGTTTAAAACCATATTGGTTTTTCATATTTTTTATCTAATCACATGCTAAGGCAGGGGTCTCCAACTCCGGTCCTGGAGAGCTACTATCCAGTAGGTTTTCTGTCCCACTTGGCTTCTGGTGAGCCACACCTGGCCCTGGTATTTACCTGAGAACAGGTGTGGCTCATCAGAAGCTGGGTTTGATAGAAAACCTACTGGACGGTAGCTCTCCAGGACCGGAGTTGGAGACCCCTGGGCTAAGGTATGCAGTAAATTGCAGTTTGTAAAAAAAATTATGAAATCTTGGTTCAGGATAAATTGTGAAAGTGGTGAAATGAAAATGAGCTCGTTGCACTACGGCCCCCTAGGGGTTAAGTGCAGTACTTTACACTTCGTGACTGAAGTCAGAGCCCCAGAGCAGAAGAGTCACCGAAACAGCAGAATGACTTGAGATGAGGGGCATACAGGGTCTATGCACACGTGAGAAGCATGTGAATTGTGCGGCGATGCCAAGATTTGAAATAACTTTATAAGAAAGATGGGTTCGATATAACAAAATAAACCTGGATATTAAATTTAAATCTGGATACAAAATGATCAATTTCTGGTTAATATCAATGCAAAAGATTTACTGGTGTTTTCTACTATAAGAATTGTTAGAATCATTTTGTGTAAATAACTGAAAACTATGATAATGAAAATATGTTTACTGGTTTTATATAGGGTGACCAGATAATCCATGTCAGGGAGGGCACTCTGAGCTAGGACAGGATTTGTAAACTACCATTTCAATTGAAAAGACCTGGATTTCACTTGAGCACTGAGTTCTTACTGTGTGCTATTTGGTCAGTCTCCTATAATCATGCATGTGTCACTAGAAGAAGAGCTGAACTATGTAGCCGAGCACAGGAGCCTTTCAGTTTGAAATTAGTTTGTAAAACCCGAAGTAGCTCAAAGTGTCCTCCCTGACATGGATTATCTGGTCACCCTAGTTTTATATATTAATGTTTTTTCCAAACAACCTTAACGTTTGTTGTGCATTCATTTCTTAAATCCATCTGTTCTTGTTTGTTCCGGTTCTTTCTTGTTGCTCATTTCGGGTGTTCGGCTGGGTGCTTGCTGGACTCACCGGGGAGTCAGGAGCTTCTTAGGGATGGGAGACATATCCTGCTGTGTTTTAACTGAATGTGACGACACGAGCAAAAGAAAGTGCAAGTCCAGAAACTCATTCTCCATGAAATGTGTTTATTTTTGCGGGATCGTTTCGATTTCTTCTGTCTCATTCAAAAAGAAAAACGACGGTTTCCTTTGTATTCTTTCGGGCAGCCAGGACGCCTGTGCGGCGCACTTCACCTTGCGGAGAACTCCAGGTAGCGCAGGCACCCGGCTAGTCACCTGCAGCAGCCCATGGGTCCTGCGCCCGCCTCCAGGCCACTGTCGGTGTCAGACGCCAGGGTCTGGTCCGTGGGTGTGGACGAGACATCGTTAGCAGAGGTGGAGGGGGGGGGACTCTCGCTGCCATTCACGGCTGCACCTGTGCTAGGAGAATTGTCAAGGTTTGACGTTTCATTTTTTATTTTTTTTTTGCGACCGACTACTGTGGAATTCATAGCTGATTTGGTATCAGATCTAAGATTATTTATTTGTGCGAGGTATATTGGAATTTGTAAGTTTTCATGTATTTCATGTTTATTGTCCACGAGAGACAAAGTTTTGTGTCCAGAGCAGCGTCAGCCAGCATGCATCATGCCTGAAGCAGCTGAGGTTAACAAGCTTGCGAAAGGGCAGGTGGTGATATGATCACTCTGGGATTTGAACACACACAGGCACAGAACCATAAACCGCTGTTACTGCCCACTTTGGAACTGAATACTTTCAGCAGGCTTGCACTGTGTATTAAAATAATGTCTCTAGAATAAAATATGACCCTTTGCTAAAGTAAAGATGTGCAACTAATCCCTCCCCCACAAACGGTTTTTTTCCCCTGTAATACTGTTGATGACATACAGGTGGCGACATTTCATCATCTGCATTCACAAAACTTAGGATCGCACTATAAATACATGAATATTTTGAGTAACGTTCTAGTCACTGAGAAGCATACAACTACATTTCGCTTACGTCTCAGAAAGAACACTGACAAGAATCGTATGTATGAGGTACACCATTTGCTTTCAATAATGTTAGCATAATAAAAAATAGTATAGGCATTACATATTCAGACATATTTCTGAAACAGTTTAGCTTACAATTAGTCCAGGGGAAGCCATATTGTATTAACAGATAGTCATTATTTCTTTTTAATGACTTATATGTGTGCTAAATATACTTAAATTGTATCCTTGTTTTGTTGTGGCTGTTGATCACCTAGCTTAAATGCTCTGTGTAACTGCTACTCAAGATTCTTTGCCAGATGTTTAAATATTAATGAATGAGATTCATTTGTTAAGCCTGAGGTCAGCTGTAGCCTACTTGTTGTATAGAGAGAGTGTCATTCACCCAAAGTACCTGAAGGGGACGGCTGTCCATTCACTACGCCATCTTTACCTTTCTCATCGAAGTTCATAACCTCTTTGTAGATGAGCTCTAAAGGCGAGAAAAAGGCAGAATTTCAGATCAATGCAGTCAGTTCTACTAACCTTGCCCCTCCCCCACAAACACTAAGGGGGATATAAATTTTAATTCCTTCAAGTATCCTATGAAACACAAAGCTGGCCTTTTTTGGCTGGATACGAACACTCAAGAAGGTGATTGGCCACAAAGAGGCCACACACATGCACTGGTGATGAAGAAAAGCATGCCTATTGGCTGGGAAGAGCTGAAAGAGTAGCGGAGCATGCCCATCGCCTGCAGAGAGCCATATGTGCCTTTGTTTGAGAAATGTGCCCGTTGCGTGTAAGATGGTCATGGACCAGAATAATCACAAGTCTGTGGCCAAGGAGAATGTTACTTTTGCAAAGAATTGTGCTGATGCCTCCTTACTTTGCCGAGCTCTAGACAAAGAAGTTAAGCATTTTCTTTTATTATTTTTTTTTTTGTCTGCATTTTAATTGCTGAAAACGGGGCACACTAGCGGTGTTCACTGTGCATAAAGACAGTAGCCAGCTGCATTTGGGATATTTCTGTGCCATTGAGGTGATTGTGTACCTTTCCACTCATCGATCGTGTGCTCCCTCTCATCCAGCTGCTTGTCATAGATCTGTGGAGGTGGCTGTATGGAGATGATGGGGGAAAAACATGTTGACGCACATTCATTCAATATCACTGATGGCACTAAGCACGTCAGCTGGCTGTTTTACACGATAGATAGATAGATAGATAGATAGATAGATAGATAGATAGATAGATAGATAGATAGAGATAGATAGAGATACATAGATAGATAGATAGATAGATAGATAGATAGAGATACATAGATAGAGGTAGATAGAGATAGATAGATAGATAGATAGATAGATAGATAGATAGATAGATAGATAGATACTGTAGATAGATAGGTAGGTAGATAGAGATAGATAGATATATAGATAGATAGATAGAATGTTTTTTTCTGAGACACTTGTATGAGGATGAGTCAATGTGTGGGACGTGCATCCTACTCACCGCCTCCACCTCGGATGGGTCATACCACACGTTAATGTAGGGGTGCTGTAGAGCCTCATCCACAGACATGCGCTTGGCAGGGTCAATGATCAACATCTTTGACAGCAAATCCCGGGCTTGGCTGGCTACAGAGGTCAGAGGTTAGAGGTCAAGCTGCAGGTCAGATTATACAGAATGACCACTGTGGCATATAATTTAACTGCCATAATAATTATTTTTAATAATGCAGACTTTAAAGCTTACTCTATGTACAGCAATGGACAAATTAAGTGACCACAGCAAAATTTCAGTTTTAACTAATTTCTCAGTTTATGGGTATGCGCCTGGGTAAACAATTTTTTTTTTTTGTGCAAACTCCAGCCTGGCAATTCCCTGCTTCTCATTGAATGAGGGCTTCTTCCTTCCTTTGTGGGTTTTCAGTCCCGCTTCTAGGAGCCTGTTATGAATTGTCCTAGCAGTGCATGTCAGACCCCTTAATGTTTCCCAGTCTTTTTCAAGGTCACTTGATGTCATCCTTCGATTCGTGAGAAACTGTCAGAACAGTTGACGGTCATCTCCGGCATTAGAAAGTCGCTTCTGCCCTCTACCAGACTGGTTTTGGTCATTCCCAGTGTCTTCTGCTTCACCTTATTCTTGTGTGCTGCTGTCTTAGAAACTTTGAGTCTGGAAGCAGCCTGCCGCTGTGTAACCTCCTTCTGGCAGAACCAGAATGAAACCAGAAATTTAAAATGCACATTTTTTAAAAACTTAGAGTGGCCTGGTATTTTTTTCCAGAACTGAATAATATGAATAACAAGAAGCGGTTTGAAGATGGATTGATTTATTCACTCCCTGATTCACGCTGCAATCTCCACTATGCCACACCTGCAGCCTCTGCATTTCATTCCCTGTCCTTATACAATTTGTTTTTATATTGTTTACATATTTCTGTATTTGTTATTGTAATCTGACTGCCTTCTGCCTTGTACTCACTGTATTATTGTACTTAACAGGTTTATTCTGCTGCTCTGTGTGCAATGTGCTGGGGCCAGTCAAAGCCCAGGTGATGCAGCCCAAGACGAGCTTTTCCAAGTTTATGTCAAAGGAGTTTATGGTTCAAGGTCCTTTACATACAGACTTATCTGAAGCAGAATGGTAAGTTACAGGTTTACCTAGTACTGCGCCAATCCACTGACAACTAACCAGCTCTTACCAGTTTAACCCCCCTCTGTTAATGACTGAGCCTCCATACGGGCTTCGAAGATCAATGAAGCCAGATCTCCTGTTACGCCTCTAAATCTCTGTCCTGCCACAAGGGGACGGGTGGCACAGCGGTTAAGGATCAGCCTTAACACCCAAATTTCATCTTTGAGCCCAAGGAAAGTCCCTTAGGCAACGTATCTAACCACAATTACCTCAGCTGATATATGCAACTGCCTCTTCTGCGAGACCGCAAGTCTCTTTGAGTAAAAGCATCTGTTAAAAAATCATTGTAACACACAAGCAGTTTCCTTCAGATATTTACCACTGTGGTTTTGATGAAGGAAAGCAGTAATAAATAATGCTCGAGACGTGTCAGAAGACATCATGTCACCTGTCTCTGGCTAAAGACGAACTTCTCTTTCCTTTTACTTTTAATGTTGTGGTTAAAGTACATTCAGAAAAAAGTAGCCCAATATCTGTATCCAGCGGAAGTACAAATGAGACCAATAAAATGGAATAAAATAAGACCTCAGATCTGGGACTGTTACAGATGGATTAGCCCAGCAGCTGGTGACGGAGACATGTGCTACAGTGATTCACACTGCTCTGATAGCTCTGTGCTCCTCACACACAGCCGGTCACATCCAGTCCATTTGCCGAATGATGAATGAACTGGAGGGGCGGCATAGTTCTCACGCAAGATTCTCGATTGGCCAATCCTGATCCAAAACCTATCCAGTCAAAGATGATCCCGTAGGTAGAATCCTGTTACCTGTACATGATATTAATTTTAAATGAAGCTCTTTAACTCTCCACGAATGTCCTCATATGATTTTTAAGAAGTCAAACTTTTGATTGCTTTTGATAATTTTTTTCATGCTTTTTGAGATATCTCCTGTCTATAGGCTTGCTATTGTAAAATGATATTTGTGGAATAGCACTGGATCTTCCACATAACGTTAGACGTGGCAGAAGTGGCCAGGGAGCTGTAGCTGAGCTGAACTTCTTACCTTTCAGCTTGTTGTGCTCGGAGTCAGCCGGGAACAGGCAGTCGGGGAAGAGTTTGGGGAAGACCAGACCAGCGTATTTGGGCCGGTTCTCCACGTAGTTCCTGACCGTGGGCTGGAGCTTCTTCATGAACTCTGGTGAGGGCGTGCCGAGCTGCTCAATCACTTTGTTCCACTGGTCGATGTCTGGGTGAGGGTGTCGTCGAGGAAACATGCCACCTTCTGCTAAGCGGGGTGTGGACAGCAGACAGCGCTGCCAACGGCCAGACACCATGGAAACAGCCATAGGTTTGACTAGTCATAAACATCACCTTCCTACTTGCACATTAGACCTAACCAGCCTATACTGTAACCTCATCGCCAGACAACTAAAAACCATAAAAGCCCAAATGAAAACCTCAGTAGACAACTGGCGAGACAACATCCTGCAATAAACAGGATTCTTCATCAATTTTCCATTTCTGTGCCAAGAATAAGTAGAACATTTTAGGGCGGAATTAGTTACATTCTGAATACACACATATTTCATTCATAATGCTAAGCAACTGTGTGCAATTTTAAAAATGAGAGCTTAGTAAGATCGGACAGGGGAGCAAGTGGCTTAAGTGATGACATCACTTGTGTGCAGATCGCAGCGGTAGGATAGGAAGGATACGACTGCTGCCCGGAAACAGCACAGCCCCCCTGACCACCTCCCCAGTGATACAGCCCGCAGACCACATGTCCAGTGAAAGTGCAATCATAGCACAGACCTCCCAGCAAGATAACTGACTGCACTGCTCAGTCTTTTGGGATTTTTTTTAAGAATCTGTTGAATTCTGCAGTTCTTATTCAGATGTTTAGTGCTGGGAAATAGCTTTAAATTGTATCTTTTTTTCTCATTTTGACCTCTATTTTATACTTGTCTGTTTTTTCCATGTTAGTGTCATACTGGAACAATATAAAAAAACATTAAAATGAGATCTCAGTGAGTCATGCAAGAAGCACAACAGATATTTGCACAACGGAAGTCTGCTATTGGGTTTTCAGCCTTTAGTTTTCATGCAAAAAATGTAAGAGAATTCAAAGTGATAAATCTCATTTCTGTTGTATTAACCTTTTCATCGAGGTGAAAGAGATGTGGAAACACTAGAAATCTTTAACCAGATTTTAACTAAAGATTTGAAGTATTCTCTGGGAATATCTAAACTGTAACGGTAAGGTGGCCCACTCCTCCAGGGTTGTGGGTTTGAATCTCATCTCAACTCTGTGTAAGTGGAATTTACACAGAACAAGAACATGCAAGGAAGAGGAGATAGGAATCAGCATGCTGTAAAGAAGCAAACATTAAAGGCAAACCTATTTACTAGTACGGCTAATACAAGCTGCTTATTAGTTGATTATCTGCCTGATTAGACGTATCTGACAGCACTACAAGCGTGCAAGAAGCTGATTAAAGCTACAGGCACAAAGTTACAGGCTGATTTGCCTTTAGAATCAACTTCTGGGGTGGCCACTGTATCTACAGGACTGGAATGCATGGCCACTGTATCTACAGGACTGGAATGCATGGCCACTGTATCTACAGGACTGGAATGCATGGCCACTGTATCTACAGGACAGGAATGCATGGCCACTGTATCTACAGGACAGGAATGCATGGCCACTGCATCTACAGGACAGGAATGCATGGCCACTGCATCTACAGGACTGGAATGCATGGCCACTGCATCTACAGGACAGGAATGCATGGCCACTGCATCTACAGGACAGGAATGCATGGCCACTGCATCTACAGGACAGGAATGCATGGCCACTGCATCTACAGGACTGGAATGCATGGCCACTGCATCTACAGGACAGGAATGCAAAACTGAGTGGAACTGCCATGCAAGATAGATTCCTGTTCTGCATCAGTGGCATCCAGACTAAGGGATTTGTTGGCTTTGCACAGTAAGCTGGTTACCTAAAGAGAGCAGATACTTATTCTAAAAATGACTCCTCGTTATATTTTTCATGGACATATTTGGATTGATCAAGTTCCAAATCGATACTTTAAAGGATGGACACTCAGTGCCATTTATACTGGCAGGAAATAAAACAAAAACTGTTTTTTTCCCTTTTTTTCCTCACACCCAAGCAGCTCTCATGAGACACCGGTGACTGTGTCTTGTTACATGGGAACGAGCATAGGCTTGTCACAAGGCTGAAGGATACAATCCCTTCCTGGGAACAGAATTTTGTGACGGACCATTTCTCCCATAATGCACCCCACCGACCATATATCCACTGTTGGCACATAAGAAAAGAGGATATGAGAAAAGGAAAGGAAGAGGTTAGCATGGTCAACACATATGGCGCATCCAGTGCAATAAATATAGATTGAGACAGTTAGTTAAAAACATAGAAATGGTTCAGTTGGAACACAAGGGATCATGCATCTCAAGCTAAACAGAAGTGCGGTAATGCTACTCCGGTAATCAAACACAGCAGACAGGGATAGCATTTGGCTACATAAAGTGCAGAGTACTAAGAATGAGGTGATCACAGCCAGGAAACAGCCTACTGTTCCATCCAACCTCATTCTCTAAGAGAAAAAGGACAGCCAGCCCTGAAACAAAGCCCGAGGGTGAATCTTGACAAATCGCGGCCTTTTTTGAATACTGAGGCGTAACGTGTGTGTTGGGAAGTAGCTGTGAACAGTGTGTTTGTGTTGCAGGAAACGGTGTATACATACAATACGGCGGAATAACACATCTGCGGGTGTGAACAGTCCAAACGTGGGACAACTGGTGCAAATGGCGATGTCGCCAAAATAGCGCGGATGCATGTGAATTTCACGATAATTAAAATAGCTAAAAATTCTGGGCCCCCTGACAGAATGTCACCTTGGGCCCCCATCGCATTATATTATTTTGTGATTTTACGTATCCAAGGGCCCCTGTGAAGTGTGGGGGGCCCCGAATCTCCCAGGGTATCCACACCCCTACTGAGCTCCTGGCCATGCTATACACAACGTAAATACAGGCAGTGCTCAGAGTGCTAAAAAGTAGTGAACACGCCTTATCCGCTAAGGAGACTTGGGAAGGTTGCCGGTGCATTAACTAACAGTGTGGATGCAGTGCGGGTGGGACGTACCATTTTCCTTGTAGCCCATGCCCAGGATGACCTCCGGGGCCCTGTAATACCGCGTCACCACGTAGGGCGTCATCATGAAGCTGGTGCCCGCCGTCCTAGCCAGGCCGAAGTCCAAGATCTTCAGTGTGCAGTCGGATTTCACCACTATGTTACTCGGCTTTAGGTCCTTGGGGAGACACAGGAAGAGAAGTGCGTCAAGCAGGTGGACAAGAGGCCAGCACTAAGGCAAACTGTCTATCTCTCCAATTACAGCTGTTTGCATACTCTCTGTTCATGATGCTGTAAATTAAGGTAAATTACGCCCGTAGCTTCCACTACTATACTGACAGGAACAATTACTACACATACTACAATTAATCTGGAATGAATTATTCCCACCCTTGATGTTTCCATTACCCCTACCAGCACCGGTGCATTGTGGGACTCACCCTGTGGATGATCCCTGCTGAGTGCAGGTGCTTGATGCCGCACAGCATCTGGTAGAGCAGGTAGGACATGCGCTCGTGGTCCAGCTCCATCTGGATCACCTGACACAGGTTGGCGTCCATCAGCTCCATGACCAGGTACCTGAGGGACAGGAAACTTGAATCCTTCTTCTCTGCCAGTATGACTTTGCTCACTTTCGTCACCCACTTTACTCATTGATCCAAAGGCTCCCTGTTCATTATCATCATTGCCAGTACAGAATCTTCCAAGGTTCTGTCTAACTTGGGCCAGTCTGCCTCACTCTGAGGGTTTGAATTTGTACTATTACTCTGAGGATTCAGCTTTGAGAAGCACCTAGTACTGTATGTATTCCAGTGACTGGTGTTGTATGTCAGGATTTTACACATGAACCATCACACACGGGTCTAAGGCTTGGCTGCTGCATGGTGTCTGCCATATTCATCTGTATCTGGCACATGTCTCTGAGGAATCCTGCGAGGCTGCTGTCTTTACAAGCTTCAGGAAGATGTCTGTCCATGCAGCGACTGGTAGCTTTTCTCAGACTGGTTTCTCAGTCTGCCAGTTACCTCCTTCACTGCCTCCAGAGCCATCACTCGGCTCCCCTGGGGCTCTGGCAGATTTGCTAATTTGTTCCTGTTTTCCATTCTTTCAGCTTCCCTTTATATCCCTTCATATCTTCTTCCAAACACAAACACACACACACACAGTTCTCTCAGCCTCTCAAACGCACACACATCCAGCCACACAAACACACGAACCTCACACATTATCAAAAGTCACTCACATTATCCGAACTTATTATTTTAATAGAAATATTAATTTCACTGTAAAAATGCTGCTTTTTTAGCTAATACTTTTTTTCTCAAAAGTAGAAAATGTAATGAGGCTTAATTAAAACATTCAGTAAAAATCAGACCCAATAACGCAAGGAAAGCCTCGGTCTGATGCTTATTTTGACTTGACTCACGCACATGCTTTTGTGATCCTTATTTTTAACAATGTCAAACTTTAAAATTGCGACGTAGTACTCCAGCTTACTAACTTACATACCCATCACATTAATGTAGTGCATTCTTACCAAAAGTTCTGCAATAACCATCCATACCTCATCTTCTAAGCAGGATTTACTACATGCATCAGTCCTTCTAAATTAAAAAAGCTCCATGACTAATTGAAAAGAATAATTACAAAAATCTCAATTAAATGTGTTATGTAATTACAGTTACCTAATACGCTCTGCTTTATTGTTTGACTGTGGAGTGGTAAATGTATTATTTCGTTATGATAGTTGTGTTTTATATTCAGGGGTGCTGTATGGAATTGATCCCCGTTTAGTTTGTACTTACACGTCCTGGAATTCTTCTAAACATTTCTGTGGTGTGAACACATTTAACAGGCTGATTATCTGAAAACAAAAAAAAAACAAATATCACCCTACATGAAGAATGGAAATTGTATCAAATTGCTCAGTTTGGGACTTGGTTACAATTAGTTAGATTTCTACATACTTGTTTCCCCCCGGTGTTTAAACAGCAGCATGATGCAGCCGCATCAATATGCCCCCTGCCCGCCCCCCAGGACCATAATGCACCGCGGCAGGACCTGAAGTCCCTACTCATGGCCTTTAGTGTCGAGTTAGACTTCTAAGCCAGTGATATATAATGCATGTATGCTGCCAGATACCAAAAAGGCATATGCCCTCTGAAACAGGCCTTTATGATAGTGGTGGAGGAAGCGCTTAGGTAGAGCTACACACATTAATCATTCATGTCTGCCCTGGAGCGCTGAAGGGAGCGTAGGAGCTCTTTGAAGTGATTACATTTCAGCCAGTTTCATCCTAATACACATTACAGCCTACACTCAGTATAACCACATCAGAAAAGTAATATCTTCTGTTTGTGTACATGCACTCTGAATGTACATACAGCTGTGAGCAGCTTGTGAAAGTTGAAAGATTCTACTTGCTAGATTACAAAAAAACAAACAGTTGAAAAGTTGGCTTGATGATAAAATTATATTTCAAATGCAATAGCACTTCAAGTAAAGTGTACAGGTGTGTAAAAACATCCTTTTAGTGGTATTTAAAGCCATTTAAAATTGTAGACTGTCTCTCCAACAGCCTGAGGTAAGGCTACAGCAAAAGTCTACTGTCATCAGTATGAAGGCATCATTTGGAATTACTAACATCTTCACTGAGCTTGACTTTTATTAGAAAACAGGATCTTACGTTTCATGAAACGGCATACCATGACTTAACAGTAAGAGGCCACCTAGTGGTCACAGTGGATACTCACGTTCTTGTGATTGACACATTTCATGAGCACTAGTTCCCGGTAGGCCCGCTTGGCATGGGTCTGGTTCTGGAATGGCCGGCTCAGCTTCTTGATGGCCACATTTCTGTCGAGGATAGCATCATAGCCAGCACTGCGGAGAGACCGGATCGCAGGTAAGCTGGGGGCAGAGACGTCTGTGGGTGGCAATGCAGCATCATCCCCGAGCCGATTAATCCATGACGAGGGACCAGGCATGTGCACCAGTGTGAGGAGGGAGTCTCACGCAGCTGCCCAACCATGGAAAGACTCCATTACTGACACCCAACTGAGTCTAAGCTGATTAGACGCTCACAAAAATGGGAAAGCTGGACTACAGCGAAAGGTTCAGGATTGACACATCGAACTCATTCTTCAGCTTCTCCTACCCCAGGGGTGTCACACTCCAGCCCTGCACAGCTTAGTTCTCTCCCTCTTCCACTACACCTGATTTAGCTCAAGAAATGGTTGGTAATTAGCAGAGAAGTAGAATCAGGTGTATTAAATTAGGGGAAACCTCTAGTGCGCAGGGCGTGGGCTCTGCAGGATTGGAATTGGAGACCCCTGCTTTCAATATAAGTGATTTACATTAGAAGTGTTTACCTTTTTTAAAAATAGTAATAATAAAAATAATAATAATAATACGATGTATTCCCTGACATTTGAACCCACAACCTTCATATTGTCACCACGCTGCTATACTTGTTGAGTTACAAGAAGAGAGACCTATTTTATGAAGACCTGAATGCCTTCTGTCACGGTGGCAGTGTTTTATTTTAATGTCAGATGAGGATCACCATCCTGATTTCAGTTATCATTTCGGTAAAAAAATAAAGTATGTGTCATGTCCCACCCTGACCCTATGCTAATCGTGTCTGTGCTGACGTCCTGGCTCTGTTCTGCTCTGAGTATGCTGTCCCTAACTGGTTAATCAGGTCTGCCTTCACATGGCTCTCGCGGCAGCAAATTTTCTCGGTTCATCTGCTTCCACCCCTGCCAAAAGAGCTGTCTCAAGCGATTAGAACAAGGTGGGATCCTCAGGAATGGCACTGCTGTCAGCTCAAGACATCATAGAGGAGGACAGGGGGGTCGGCATACATCAAGGAGGCGACTCAACGCAACCACAATGCAACTGATCTTCAAGGCACCACATAAATCTTTGAAACTTCACTAGAACATTAAAACAGGTATAAGTGTGTATATTACAGCTGACGAGTGACTAAGTGGGAGTTTTATTAATAACATGAGGCAGCATGTATGGATCACCGTCTTTTCATTTGCACAGTATGGTGGTGGACCTACTGGATCTGAATTTCAGTCAATTCATGGAGATCCACGTAATGTTGCATGAAGCACAATGAATATTACCTTAACAAATAATTTAGTTTGAAGTGACTTGCCAGTATTACCATCATATTCTTCTACCTAATTTTAGCTCAGTGTTAACTGCAGGTCAGTGTGGCTCAGTACTTAATGGGTGCAGCAGAACTTCTACTGGAACATGAAGAATAACATTTTGAACACAAATCCTAAAGCTACATGTGTTTTAAAAAGTTGCATACATATTAATCCTGCATAAATGATGTGACTGTGACTGCTTTTTATCCATACATGATAATATAACTATGCTGCCTCAAAGTGCAGCATAGTTATATGAAGTCAATTAACTGATTCTGTAGGCGTTCTCTTTGTAAATCGACTCTGCAAGAACAAAAAATTATAACCTACGCTCTTGCAATCAAAGCCACTTCTAAACGCTTCGTGTCAGTATCTGTCTAAAGTCTGCTTTAATTTGCATGACATCATTTATCTCTCTGCCTTCTTGTCGAGTCTGTTCAGATGAAGGATTTATTGTTGTTTGACTTTTCAGGCAGGCACTAACATGGGCAGCCATTCTTTGACCTGTTATGTCATTTAAACACAAAGCACATTTTTGGACCCCCTTGTTACATAGGGTGTCCATACATACTCTTTTTCCCAGAGTTCTGGGATATAAAATGCCTGAAATGACCAAGATTTAGCTTTGTTTCATGCTGACATTTGCTTTCTGAAGTCAAAATACTTGCTCTGTGTATGTTTGTGTTGCCTTGATGCCTCTCTTTGCGTCCTGTGCCCGGGGTGTCCCTCTTTTTTGCAAAGCAAAACGCAGACATCCCACCCCTCCCAGAAGTTTCCCACAAATTGACAGCAGCTCCCTGACACCCGCAAACGATGCACAAATGCGGAAATCTGACATTCCGCTATTCAGTGGTGGCAAAACGAGGCGGAAGTTTTACTGCTGCAAACTCGCCCCAAGTTTTACCATCACTCTCTAGCCCCAGTCAGCACATTTTACTCCCCCAGTTGCCAATATATATGGTATTACTGTAATACCAGCCAAGCATTGGCCAGCGCCCTCTCCCCCCCGGACACCCCTCGTCCTCCTCGCTGAAATCGATACCCCTAAGGTGAGATGCCTGAAAACATGATCAGCCTACTGTTACTGATACTATGAACAACAACACAAATGGAAAGAGTCTTTGCAATATATGTCTAACAACTAAATAGAAATTATTTTTGTAGAAATGTTTCCATGCGTTCCACTGCAAGATACTTGCAAAAATGGGTAACACTTTAAATAAGGCCATGTTTTTAGTAATTTATAAACACAGTCATAACAAATTACGCAGTCATAAATTATCACAAACATGGCTAGAAATTAATAAAAAGGCATAACACATTATAGCCATTTTTATTATGCATTATGAATGCTTTATGAAGCTGTCATCTATAATACACTATAGATACATTTATTATGCAGTATAAAGCATCGTTAATGCTTAAACTGGCAATTATAAAGTATGTTTATAATGCTTTATCAATACATTATAATGTGTCATGGATGTGTTTATAAATGACTAAAAACATGGCCTTAAGTAAAATGTTACCCAAAAATGTAATGTGGATGATGGAATGGTGTCTGTCATAGCATATGACAAACATAATAAATATTACATATTCATCTTTCATGAACACCCACCAAACTATTCCCTGAGCCCCAGATCCAACGGGCTTGAGGTTCTGGTATCGTTGATGAACTGTGAAGGTAGAGTCTCCTACTTCAACACTGTAAAACTGGTTGTCCACTTTGCTCTTGTTCATTGTGTAACGCTGGTCGAAAAATGACACATCAATTTCTTTTCAAAGACCCCTGTAGAAAAAAACAGACAGAACACACACAGATTTCATTCTTAGCATATATTACAGGTTATCTGCATCCACTGAATTATCTGCCAAGGTTTAATTTTGTGAAATTAAAAATGATATTTTTACATTTATTGTGTTAGTCCAGGATGCAGATTATACAACGTGACGTGGTCTACATTTAACCGTCAAATATAGCCAGATTATTGTCGAAATCCTTAGTACTCCCAGAGTTCCCAGTTGCTTCACCAGTGCTTTGTCACCTTTATCACAGCATCTACCTTGATCAGCATTTTTGAATCTGAATAAAGAGCATAAATTACTAGGTACTCCGTCATCAACCCAGTTATTCACTGAAATGTCAGGGCTGACTTAATTTGCTAAAATGTCAAGTATTGATTGTTTCTATATTTGTCTGCTTCACATGCAGTAGCAGCTGCTCCATGAAAAGATTTTATGGGGCTTTTCTATGTGTTTGATTTATAAAACTTCATTGAGAAATCATCTGTTACATATTACAGCTTGTAAGCAGCTTTATGTAATAAAATTCACAAAATATCGGTTTATGTGGTTCCTAAACCTCCTCTCATTTGCATCTCAGCCATTTCATGTATTTGTTAAATTTCATGATCAGCTCACTTAATTCATTAATCAAACTAATTTTGAAAAGTCACAGAGGCATTGATGTGCCGCACACTAGGGGTCGAGTCGAAAAATTGCCATGATAGTGAATTGAGTCAATAATATTAAAAGCAGCTTAATGCTAGGTTATAATAAGAGACAATTCAGAAAAGTGTATATGCCTGTATTTTAACCACCAACCAAATAAATATGTTAATGGTTAATTGTTATCATTGTGATAAAGGTGACAAAGTTAAAGATGTGTTCACTATACTGCTGAATTAATGGTAATTTCAGTAAATTCCAGTCAGTCCATTCTACAGATATTATATGATACCTCATCAACTTGCAGGGATCACAAACCTGACAAAGTGCAGTTTCTATACCCTGGGCTGGTTCACTGCAGTGGTATGAGAAAGGCAGGCTCTCGAATACCTGGGGAACAAATAAAATGTGTTACATATGTTTTATAATGTTCCATTACAATGACGACCATTAACATACTTAGAAGCACTTTTCAAACAATGAAGTCTTTCTGTAGTGGAAAGCTGAAAAACATGCAGAAAACCTCTTCAATAGGATAGGATAGAGGACACATGCACAGCTGCTCTAATTTTCACGGGGATGTGAGTCTCCGCTTTCAACCTCGACTCGTAAAATAGCCTGCGCAGCCTTCTGGGAATGCCTCATTTGAGTGGTGGTAGGGTGAAAGCTCAGCATTATAGGTTACTGTGGCCAAGCATGACCTGATTTATAATAAAGAAAAAACTACAGTCCAAGCAAGTAGAAGAGGCGGGACCAACCAATCAGATGTCTTGGTCCCGCCTCCTCTACTTGCTTGGACCCACCTCCTCTACTATCTGATTGGTTATCTCTCTGAACCAATCATTTTTCCTTCTGCCCTCAGAACATTTTTGTTTAAGCAAAACGCCCATGAGCATAATTTGAGGCCTCCTGGGCTTGAGGGTATGCTGGTTTACGTTAACTAACTGCCATTATAGTTTATAAAAAAAAATCAGTTGAGAAATGTAATTTTAATGGAAACTAAAAAAAATACATTTGCATTAATTTGTATCAGTGCCTTTACATTAACTGTGTAGGAGCTAAATTGGTTTATAAACAACAGGCACTTTGCATTATTATTTAAAAAGGTTTAATATTTAAAGGGCTATATACTGTATTTTTAAAGATCTGCACTTATTATAGCATTTCTCATATATGAATGGTCAAAAACAAATTAAAAATATATAATACTTTTAAACGTTTGATGTCATCTAAATCTGACAGTGAATTTAACCCACCTCAAAAGAACCCAAACAGAACATAAAGCAGCACACCCCCTACTGGTGAGGCCTGGAACTGCCCATTCTGTTCTATATTTAGAACTTAGGAACCAACAGTAATTGTCAATTACTGTTAAACAGGAAGAACTTGGGAAATATCCAGCTTCAAGCATCAGTTATGCAACTTGTTAAAGTAAAAAAAAAAATGACTCAGCAGCTCAGCAATGTAAAGAGATCATCATAATCATGCTTAGAAACAAAAACCCATCCAAAGCAGTTCCAGAGATTCCACCATATTGATTAGGACTGAATGATCAGCTGTGTCAGTATTGCACAGTGAAGCACTCCAAAGCATATGCCAATTAAATTTAGCTTTCCAGAAACATAAGTGTACAGAAAGACAATCAAGAAAAATAAGCTTTTTACAAAATGCTTAAGTCATGACTTCCCATTCCCAATCCTTTTGCTTACGCTTCTTTTCAAAAACCCCAATCTCATAAACAGGGAGAGAATCAAATTTTCCCCTCTCTGTCAATAAAGTTAATAAACAAACTGTTTGTTAATTTTATTGACAGAGTGAGGAAAATTTGACGTAAGTAATCTGTTCCACAAAACCTTACGTAAGTCATATTTTATGTAAGTCAGGCTTACCCTCCTATACCATCCAAGACACTAAAACATATAAGCCAAAAATATACTAGTAATATATACTAATGAACACAACTTAAATTGAAAGATAACTGGTATATGTTGCCTTTTTGCATTAACGCTTCCATAAAGTCTATGTATTTAAGATATTTTTTGCGTAAATCCGGATTTACTTATGTCAGTTTTATGTCGAGAGCTGCCTGTATAGTCAAGCAGGCTTCAGGGAATTAAATATATATTCATAAACAATGCTGAGTTATTACACTTTATTAGAAAGCAAAGTTACAAAGGTTGTTTTATGGTAGTGATTAACACTTTTAAGTTGCCTTAATGACCCATATCACACTGCGGTAGTTCAGCCAGTGCTCAGTGTTCCGCATGAGCCGTTGGTGAGTGAGCCTGAAGAACAATAATCTGGGTTTTATTTTGCAGAATCTGAAATAGTTTTCAACACAACTGGGTCTCATACACACAATGAGGTCTATTACACATTTCGAAGTCCCTCACACAATCCCTGACAGTCTGTAGGTTCTTATGAGATCCTGCAGTCTTCAATACAGCCTGGGGGTTCTGTAGCTCATTTCAGGCTCTTTTATAGACTAAGGTTCATTGCAGTGGGTCAGTTATTTGATTTTATGTGACTGATTCCCATCCACCAGAACCTCTTTATGGCTGTTACTTGTTGCACTCTCCTTAGGACGAGGGATTTAGGTTAGCGCATATAGGCCAGAAAGTGCCAGAGCTATGTTTTGCCCCCCCCCCAATTCACGTTTGCCTCCCCCACTGCAGTATCAGTATCTCTGGGTACCTTATGTACTTACTCACATAAAGGCTTCCCCCGCCTGCACCTATTGGTCTAGTCCCTCCCCTAGCACTGAATAAGTTGAATTTGACATGACAGCACCCCCCCTCCTTGTTTTTTTTTACAAAACAGAGATGTCGGCACCACCATGTAGTCTGAAAACAGACAAACTACTCCCCTGAATACAAATGAAAATGAAGCCTTAGGTGTTTACAGCTTTGGGCTACCCTCATTTTTGTGCCCATTCCCGTGATTTTGGTGGGTGTGACTGCTATTCCTGACACAGTGGATTACAGTGCAGCTCTAGAGGTCTGACTGAAATGCTGAAATGCCCACTGAAATCTTTCATGGAATCAATCAGCCGTGAGTGTGCTGTGAATTGATTATGTATGGTACACACAGTATGCTATAAATCCACAAAAGCCTAGGCCACAGACCTGGATAAGATGCTAGCTCAGCACTGGGCACACACTGAGGAAAATTTAAGTAGACCAGTGCACCTAAACTCTTCATTTTTGGACTGCACAAGTGAACAAAGGGGAATGTGTACATTCCAAACACACACATTGAACCCACATCTGTAAATGCATGAAGGTGATACCCACGGAGCCGCTACGTAATCCTTGCAGATGATTGGTTAGAATAGTACTCAGACTGACCAATCACACAAAACGAACATTCTGACCAGCCTTCCACTCAAGTAAAGGCTGGATTCTCAAGCCACTCCTTGTTACATCTGGTATAAAAGCAGACCGAACTCAATGATAAGTAACGAAGGATGTAACTTTTTGGCTGCCCTGTAATGTGTCTTTTTTATTAAACATATATATTTAATTTTTATTAAGGTTGATGGCTTGTTTTCTGTGTGTTTGTGGGATGTTTCGTGGGTGTGATAGGACCCCAGCCAGGTATATATTTCTCCTCAGAATTTACTCTGTGCCTATTTGTTATTTGGGAACACAGATGCCTCCTCAGTCTTGGGTCAGAAAATGAACAAGTAGACATCATAGTAGCAAGACCCTGAAAAGAATGATCGGGCACGTTTGGAAAAAGAAGAATATCACCCTGCTGTAAGACGGCTTCATCACCAAACATCTCCAGGATATAAATACCTCAAAGCCGCCGTCAGGCACCCTGCCTCCTGTCCTTTCATCAAGCGGCACTAACTCTTCCCAGGCAGGCCGACCATAAGGTCCGTTTACAGCTACACTTCCAATGAGGGCTCCAGCACCTCCTGATAATACCTCCTTTTTTAAAATAAAAATGCAAGCCTCCAATATATCTAAGTTTACCCCGTTCCAAGTAAAGGTAACCTGGAGAAGGGGTACCTTTTTCCATAGGTCCAAATTCCATCAACGACACAAAGCCAAGACCAGGGGTGGGGGGAGGGCCTTGCTAGTTTTTGCCAAGCAGGGAGGGGGGGTGGGATCGATGATGAGGTCTGCATTAAATTGCGTATTGGCCCAGATGCGGACTACGGACCGCCAGTTCAGTACTCCTGATCTACAGCCTGGCAATATCCACTTGTGAAATGCAACGTGACCCACGACGCAAAACTGTTTCCAGGGCCAAACAAACCATAATGGTGGAACCAGTAGCAGGATTTACCTAACTTCAGCAAGGCATTGGTTAAGCATGAAAAGGGGGCTAAATTATTTTAGCATAAGTTACAATAGGGCAACAAAACAGATGGATAAGGGGGATGAATTTCCTTAAGTCGAACAGAGTGTAGCTGTACGCCAAGGAGGAGTTCAGTACATCGGAACTTCATTTTCGGTTCGGTATGCACAATGAAACAAATGGACACGTTTCTTGACACGGTTGGAACCTAAATTCACAAGTAGATGTCCAACATGAAAAAACTGTGAAAATGGTTGGTTTACACAACCACTTCCTCTTCTTCTTCTTGTTGCATGGAAAGCAGTATAAGGACAATTTGCTAGCTTTTTTATTTGTTTGTTTCAGACTGATTATAACATTGAGGCACGCAACATTGTGGCATTGGCTTGTGCCCAGCTTGGCCCCAGAAACAGTACAGTGTCACATGATTCAAACGTCACTTAATAAGCGGATATATGGAGTATAGAGTTGCAGACAGACGGACAGGATTCCAGTCTATTTCAGATTAATGAAGACTCCAAGGTACAGTGGAAGTTCTTGTGAGGTGTACGTCTTTGTGTGTCAGAGGGAGTACCTGAATGACAATCACATGAACATGGGGTCAACGTTTAAATACTTCACTGCCATCGACGTCCATAACAGTGAAAAGATATTCAACCATTAGAACCGTTTGAACTGGCATTCCTGATAAAAAGTACATTAATTCCTAATTATGTGCCATAGCTTTAACTTAGTTTTGTACTAATATAATTGGCAAATAAAGCTTAATTTCATTTAATTTCATTATTGTCGATTCCTGACTTTTTGTCCCTAATCCAGCTGTGGCTGCTGTCAGGTTTTTTAAACCCCATGATAAATAACAGACCACATTGTTATTGGGTGTTGGTGCAAAGCGCAAGCAGAGCAACAGGGATCCATCTGCAGTCCCTCTCCATTTACTAATATGTTACAGCACATTGCAAACTGCATCAGTGGCCAGAATTGTGGAAACCCCTAGCATTTTTCTCATTATGCTATAAAAATTACTACAGGACTATTGGCGGGAATGTTTATAAACAATCAAAGAATGTTTACAAACATCATACAATGACGAATAAACAAGTAAATGAAGTAACTGGAATAAAGTTCTGCAATCTCTAAAAATTGGAAGTCTTTATACAAATTTGATCACTAATATTCAGAGCTTGTGCGTAGTATTACAAAACACTGTACCACTAGTTATGACACCCATGAATTGCACTAAATGTCTTGTTAAGCAAGAATATAATTTGTCCAGAATCAGAATTCAGAACATCACAGTGTCCATCTTAGCACCAAACCTCAAAGATCATCTGCCATCATAATTAAGGTAAGTAGCATAAAGAAAGAACTTCAGAGTTCATGCACAAGATTAAGCAGTTTGTTTTGTTGACAGCCTCTTACAATGATCTTCCCATGTTAACAATCGTGTAAACCAGCCTTTGTGGGACAAGACGCTTTATGAAAGGAGGGATGACAGGTGCAGCAGCTACCGAGATGTAGAGCTGTCGCCAAGAATCTGTAGGCGCACGTTCCACATCCAAAACCTCGCTAAACCACACAAGAAAACAACTCACATTACAAACAACTCAACGCAACATGAACCAACTGTCATCACTGCTTGAGTGATTATATGCAACATTCTCAGAATCACAAAACTATAAAATCCTTAAGTGAAGTATTAAAATGACCTGAAAATTCAGAATGTGAGACTATGGATACTGTTTTAGAAGAATTTCATAAATGTGAGCATATAATCTAGGAAATTAACGTGCCAAATAAGTAAGTGAATTACATACACAACGATCTTAAAAGAACAGATGTTCACCAGCTGGGGTAATCTAGGAGCAGATGACTGTCATTGGTTTTTACTATCTCCATGGGCATGGCTACTATAAACTTTCAATGTGATTTTGGATTAGCTGTTGCTCACATGGCAGCCGTGCTCACAAAGGCCTGTGCCTCGACATTAAGCAGCACCGCATCGCTCTGTGTCAGGGAACCCTCCCACCGGAGCTTCCGTCCGAATCTCACTGCACCAGGTGACACAGGTCTGCGCCTTCCCGGACGTGCCGCCTTATCTCTGCATCGGCGTCGCGCCGAATCTCTTTCACGCGAACAGACTGTTTCACGACTGTCAGAACGGCTCTTTGTCAAGAACAAACCAGGATGGCAGCACGGTTTTAATGCCATGTCAATGCGCAAACTCTACGGTGGAGGTAAACAATGACAATGCAGAACGGAAGCCAGGGACGGCGTGCACGATCAATCCGAATGCGGCGCATGGAGTCGCAAGGAAAACTCTTTAATAGCTCTACATTTCATAACTTTGTCCCTGTTTCCTCTCAGCCAGCTTATCTGACTAAGTGGAACTAAAATACCATTAAAATGTGAGTGAAGGGTATCATTGCAGCCATTACTGAAGTTAGTGTTTGGCCCCATACACAAGAAGGCTTTTCACTGATAGTGAAAACACTGATAGTGTTATACAGTTACTCACGCCCTGCTCTTGCAGACAAGCAATATGTAGCTCATCTCAATAAGCGTGAGTCGTTCCAAGCTAAAACACATTACTCACCAAGCTGTAACCATCCATTGGATTTCTTCATATATACATAATACTATGAGTAGGCTTATATTAAAATTAATCTCCAACCAGACATACAGTCTTCAGTAAATCATTCTTTCCCTTTAAGATAACCCCTCCATCCATCTTTTAAGAGCTTATCTCGCTCCGGGTTGTGTGACCTTTAATATTATACATCAAATATTTCACCCTCTTTTACTGGTTACCCAATCGACAACAAGATTAAAACAGTATTGACAAGGGTCCATAAAATGGTTTTAAAATCGCACAAACGTTTAAAATACTAAATTTTTATCCGTACGCAAGTAATAAAAAATATTTATGGTGGATTGCTTATCCCTTTTGCTGGAATGATTTAACTCTATTCACATTTTAGATTTACACACGTGAAACCAAACCGGCAACCTCAACAAGAATGTATGTTTGCTAAATCGGCCTTATGTACGAATTCCTCTTCCACCACCTGAAAAGTGCTTAAACTGTATTAATATTTTTATTATTATTAAAAACAACGACACCAATAATAATAATAATAATAATAATAATAATAATAATAGGCTAATAATAATAATAGCAATAAGTCCAAACGTCAAGTGTATTTCCATTAAAAAAAATATTCCATTACAAAAAATCTAAGTTTCAGTACGGCCAGGTCGGAAAACATGTTATAATGCTGAAATTTACACATACCCCTCACTGGGCCACGGACGGTTCATGTGTCCAAACCGATCTGTCGCACAGTTGTGTCACATTGTTAAGGCACAGTACTCCAATACTGTAAGGTCTTCAAATTTCAACTATGTTAACTATTAATTTCAAGTGCAATGACATAAAAAGCTATCCAGTAATAAAATGGCATGATTTTAGCTGCAATTAGGTGTTACATTTTGAATTGTTGGTGGGGGAAGGGATTTCAACACGTTCATTACCGCAATCATGCCATGCAATTTAGCCAAACATGCGGCCGGTCGCTTAACAGCTAAAAGCGGATAATTAAACTCCGATCACTGGCGTTTATTCATGAGAATTAAGGAATTAAACGATTGAACATAGGAAAGTAAATATGAATGAAATCTAAATTTAGGGTTTAGCTATTGTGTGGTTATGCCATTTTTCCAAAACATGCAGGCTGACTGAAAATTTACCTGGCCGGATATGTATTTTAAAGCAAACAGCATTATCGTTGTCATTGTGCATCCCGGGATAGCTGCAAGGGATCGCATCCGCTTTCCTGCATGAATCAATATTTCACTATCAGGTTACCCCACCCTTCTGCGGTCTCCCCGCCGCAGCACCTACCATTCCGCGCCAGCTAAAGCGTGACGACAGTCCTGCTCCGGTGGAACCGACGATCCCCTTCAAAACATCCCGACGTACGATGGACAAAACATCGCGATCGAGGGAGGGGGAGAGGTGTCGCCAAAATCCTGCAGTGCACAAACGGACGACGAGGCACTCGATTTTAAAAGCGAAATATAGAAGTAAAAGCGAAGACGTCTCGTTGAATCGCCCCTCCGCTCACCGCCGGGGACCCATTGTGGTGCAAGATGCTGGCCATACCACTGGCAGTTTGGAAGCTACCAGGGAGGAAAAAAAAGATAAAGAGGGGATAGGCAAAGTGGTTACTATGGAAACCGAGGGGGCGGAGGCACACTTGACGTCAGAGTCCAAAAACAGCAGCTGGAAGAAAAGGGATTTCTGCGCTGAGATACTCACCCATTGTCCACCTCTTACCACCTCTGCGAGCTGTTTTCCAGCTGGATAGAATGCATGTCTTGATCACACAATCATTGAAATGAATCATTTTGAATTATGAATCAAATTATCCTCATTGTTGCCAGTCCATCACTGCGCGAATGAAGCTCTCCATTCATAGTCAGATGATACTATTATGCCTTGAATGATTCATGTACATGCAAATACTTAAAAAGGCAATACCTTAAAATGCTCAGTGTAGAATGCGCTACTCTTATCTACCTTAATTAATGGTGAAATTACTTATATGCTCTGTGCTCGTTACAGCACAAGGCTGGGATTTCAGTTCTGCTGATCGTGTGCGCTAAAGGCTTCGTCTGTAGGGAATAATACCGCACTATTTGTTAACAAAGAAATAATACGAATGAGGCGTGTAAATGCCTAGCTGACAATTTTCCCTCACAGTATTCTTTGGATATGCAGCAGATGCGTAGTAAATAAGGAAATGTATTATAATGAAAAAGGTTAACGGAGTCTGTTGTTTTTCTAATATCCTAGTGAAATACAAACAAGCATTTCGGATTTTTGCGGCCAGGTTTCTTCCCGCCTCTTGCTTCACACGTCAGTAATCGCTGTAGTAAAATATGCAACTCTAGACACATAATCGTAGTTGCAGAGTTTTTATTTATTAAGACGGTACGATAAAAATGTGTTCAGCGGAATTGTAAATTGTTTGCATTTGTTTTAATCTTTATTATATTGTTCGAACTTTTTTTGCTGGCGATATCATTAATTTAACTTTTTAGAATTTTTCACAATTACATTTCTGTCCCTTTTCGTGAATACGTTCCTCATGTTTTCCTGTGTCAGTCTAGGAATATTACTCAAAAGGTTTTAATTGTCCTTCAATCTATCTATCAACTGGGAAAATAGTTATGGGAAGTTCGAATTGTACTTCTGTCTGATTCTTGCAGATGTTTCTTTTCTACAGAATGAGCATATATACATTTCTGGGTTAAACTGAAGATCAAAATAGCTGATGCTGAGTGAATATGCATATGTCTCTGCTTCGCAAATGTAGTACTTCTGTGTTTCATTATAGGTGGTTATTATTTAATTTTCTAAACCATATAAATTGGTTTCTATTTATGACCAATGATTTGAAATAGTGATACTTTCTTAATCCCTTAATCTCTTTTTTTCATTCTGCACCATCTTGCTTTCCATGAGATCACAGCTAAGGGCCAGCAGCCTTGTAGCTGGGGGTAAGGGCAATGCTGAAAGGCCCACAGACTAGTGACTATTCTACCAAGACCAACCCGGTGTCCTTCAGATCACAGGCCTGCTGAGCCTGAGCCACTTACAAAGTGGACAGAAACCCCATTACCATTTTAGGAGACATTTTGAAATAAAGACTACAGCCGGCATATTCCATCCATCCATCTTTGAACCCCTCATTGTGGTCAGGGTCACAAGGCAACCAGGATACTATCCAGGGACACGTGGGCACAAGGCTGGACTAGATCCTGGACAGCATCCCAGTCCATCACATGGCACATACAGTAAAGGCAATTTAAAGACACTAATTAACCTAACTGCATGCCTTTGGACAGTTCATGGGAGGAAACTCAAGTAGCCGCAGGAACCTTGCATGACATGGAGAAGCATGCAAACATATAGAGGCAACAGTGTTCCTGACTGCCAATCCTTGTATGTATTTTCCCACACCAAAAATCATATTGCTAAAGCATAAAACAAGTCCAACATATGTAGTATTGCAGTAACATTTTTAGTAGCTCCTAAATTACCTGAAATGGTGAAAGTATTATGGTTTCACACCTATGCAAATAGCCTGACCTTAACATCAAAGGTCTCACAGCTTGTGTGTCTGTTTTGTACAGCCTGGGTAGATGGTAGCTCAGTGGCCAACACTGTATCCTCACACCTCTGCCACAGTGTTTCTCAGTTCGCTCCTCAGGAACCCACAGACAGTCCACGTTTTTGCTCCCTCCTATGGAGTAAGAATGTCGTCTGTCTGGGAGGGAGCAAAAATGTGGTCTGTCTGGCAGAAAGCAGGGAGAGAGCAAAAATGTAGACTGTCTGGGAGGGAGCAAAAATGTTGATTGTCTGGCAGGGACCTGGGTGGAAGCAAAAATGTAGACTGTCTGGGAGGGAGCAAAAATGTGGTCTGTTTGGGAGGGAGCAAAATTGTGGTCTGTCTGGCAGGGAGCTGGGAGGGAGCAAAAATGCGGTCTGTCTAGCAGGAAGCTGAGAGGGAGCAAAAATTTAGACTGTCTGACAGGGAGCTGGGTGGGAGCAAAAAATGGACCATCTGTGGATCCCCAAGGACTGGTTGGGAAACACATTTCTAACGTGTAAATCCTGCCGCTGGCATGCGCAGTTTGCAAGTTCTGTGTTTGCACTGTTTCCACCAGGTACTCCAGCGTACTTCTTCAATTGAAAAACATCAATCAGAAATTGTTGCACATAGTGTGTGAGCATGTGCCTGCAAATGGAGTGGCATCCTGTTCAGAGTGTCTCCTACCTCATGCTTAATGCATCCTGGCAATATGCTTACCTGATCTTGTGCTGGATAAGTTATACTAGTTGTATTAGATGCATGGAAATTTTACCGTTTACATGTCATGACAAGATAACGATGCATTTATTTATGCAGTGACAGTAAATACGTGCAAACAAAATAATATTAAAATGACCATTTCCAAACATTTTATAAACAGCTTACAATTGCAGGGATTGCAATGATACTCAGTGATGAGAACAAAATCATTATTCAAATAATAATAAGCTGTAAATGTGTACATTAGTCATTCATTGAATAGAAAACATGAATTGAAAAAGCCATTTCCTGTTTAATGTACGCAAAACGTTAATTTCACATTAATCACGAGAATGTCATAACTCTGTTAGCGGTCAGTGGGTGTTTCATATCTTCTGAAAACAGGCAGTTTAAGGTGGGAATTTCTATTGCTGGGGCTGGTGACTCTTGTGTGTATGTGCAGTTTATCCAACATATGCACAGTATGTGTTGTCACTTGTGCCTCTTTGGCAGAAAGAGCAGTTTATTTTGTTGTGACGGCAAACCCCTTTTTCCATCCAGTCATCGTTGTTCAGAAGGAACAGCATGATCCGGGCCACTGAACTGCCAACAGGATTTCCACTAGCATCAGGAATAAAGTATTCCTCATGGGTCAGGAATTCTTTGTCTGAGAATACAGAACACCAAACGGTGTCACAAACAAGCTGCTGTTTTATGTGCTTCTGATAGATGTTCATAAGACTTCTTGTAAAATTGTGGGTAGTGAATTGTGTGGATAACTAGAGCTTATGCTGTACTCCCAGTATGATGCATCTAATGTGTCCTTTGTAAGTCTTCAAATGTAATTACCGCCATAGAACTCAGATCACTGCCGTGTGTTGTGAGTTGGAGACCCCTAGTGGCAATGAAGTTATTTACATGCATCACAGGCAAACGCAAATACAGTCGGCCCACCATAACCGGGGTACTGGGTCCAGGACCCTCCGCGGAAAACAAAAATTCCTTATAAAAAAGTCCCTTATATGAAAAAACAGCATCGTATTTGCATGTAACATACACACATCCTTCCGCATACTTTAAATCATCCCTAGATTACTTATCATGCCTAATATGCCTATGTAAATAATTGTTATATTGTACTGTTTAGGGAATAATGACAAGGAAAAAACTGTGTTCAGTACAACCATCATTGTACACAAAGAAAATATAATTATAAACAGGGAAAATATAAATTCAGTCTCTCTCTCTTTCTCTCTCTGTCACACACAAATACACACACACACAGGTTTGTAATTATATCTTTGTGGGGACTCTTCATTTCTATGTGGAAAACTCTAATCCCAACATGACAACCTTAACCCCTACCCAGCCCTGTCCTTAACCATAAGTAACCAAACTAAATACGAGACTTTTGGAATTTTTAGTTTTTTGATTGCATTCACAGCTCTTTGTGGGGACCTGAAAAATGTTCCCCACAATGTCAAAATAACAGGTGTTTATTACATTGTGGGGGACATTTGGTCTGCACATTGTCATATAAACATAATCCACACACACAAACACACAAAGTGTTAAAACTCACCAACACCGAAAACTACACATCACTTCATTTGCATGGATTCAGAGTAGTGCTCGGCAGGTGGTAAATTCCAGTTTTGCTCTTTTTAAAAACTTTCTGGATTTTTTTTCCAATAATTTTTGATCTGAGGTTGGTTGCATTTGCGAATGCGGAACCCGCAGATACGGAGGCCTGACTCTACATACCTGTACTGAATAAGGGACAGTGTATGCAATTTTAGAAGGTTAATTATGGGCTCCCTGAGAAATGTGGTAATTGATGTATGTTATAGCAGATGGTATAGTAGCTAAAGGCTTGAGGCTTTGAATCCCAGTCACCCTGCTGTGTGTGTGGAGTTTGCTTATTCTCCCTGTATCATACAGGTTTCTTTTGGGTACTCCAGTCTCCTCATATAATTCAATGGCTAACTAGCATCTTTATATTGCCATAGCATGTGACTGTGTGCAGAGGTGGAGATTTCAGGTCCAGAGAGTTCAAATCCAGACCAAGATGTTGTTTCAACCAAGCAGTTGAGTCCTCTGTGACTGTGACTCATTATACTCAACTGGTTGGTTGAAACTAAATCTTGGTCTGGATTTGAACTTCTCTGCACCTGACAATCTCCACCTCTGACTGTGTGTATGTATGTCTCCCGTGACGCCCAGGGTGTACTCCCTCCTTGTGTCCGATGCTGCCTGCTCTAGCCACCATCTCCACCCCTAATATCCTGGCCAGGATGACTGTATGATCCATTGAATTTTGTCCACAAGCAGTTTAAAATGCGGAAATCTGCCATTTGTGCTGTGCTACCTGTGGCAGACTCATTCCGCAGCCCAGCGAGTCTGACCACAGTCCAGTTGATGTACTCCATCTTCAGATATTGCTCCATCTCATACATGTTCATCAAGACACTTCTAATTATGGGCAGCAGCAAGAAATGGATGAGGAAGGGCGACTTAGTGCCCGACTCTGCTTTTAAAGTAGAAGCAGACGTATCTGCACATTAACATGCCGTTCAGTGAGTGACTTTCAGGGAATTGTTGACAGGGTTTTCCCTTTGTTACCAGGAAGTCATAGAAATGAGCCGATTCACCATGACCTCGTGCATTGTGCTGTCTGCTGCCTTCATGGAGGTGGTGTAGCCGGATGCTCCGAACCACCAGGATGGTGGCAAGCCCAGACAGGAAATAACAACTGTAAAATGAAACTTGAGATTGTTCTCTGAAAATATGTCACCCTATACCACCTGGTGATGTGTCAGAAAATGTTAAATGTACCATTTTTATCAAAACAAACATTCAGTCCTCTTCTGGCTTCACATTTGTCCAATGATTCCACTTGACTGAGTATAAACAAACAGCAATACAAATCGTTTAACTTCTCTACCTACTGTACATTTAGAATACCTTTACTGATAAAGATTACCTTGAGATTTTCGTGGGTGGTTGTCATTTTGCCAGGATTCCTTACGATGGCAGTTACCATGTGACCCTGTGGGAGCGCCTGGCTGACCAGTAATTGTCCAGTTTGTCCAATCTTCATTTTGGACCACTGAAAAGAAGAAGAGGACCCCCAAATTCTCACTCATTGTGTACACCTTCGGATAGACACTACAACAATAGAACACCTATCTGACCTTGGTCATGTGGCCTTAAGTGGCGGTACTGTTACTGACTTCTGTAAATAGGAACTAGTGCCGCGCTGCTGTCTGTACGAAGGTATCTACGGACTTGTATTGTAATGAAACTATGAAGTGCTCTCTCACTTTAATCCCCTTAACGCTGGCTGCGTGGTGTTATGCAGAATTTCCACCACGGATCGTCGAAGTCAGTTTGGACGAGCCACCGAAAGAAAGATGGGCACCGCTGATGAAAATGATTAACGTGAGCTATTTCAGAGAGATTGTGCCTCAGATCATTGAGTAAGTACACAAACCGCATCACAAAAATGTCCACAATATTAAATTTGTTTCTACTGCCTGTAATGTGACTGAAAAGTTCCAATTACTTGTAAGAGGTCCCTGGACTATTAGAGTTGTCAGAGGGGCCCCTACTATTTTATGCGATGGTGTAACTGTGGAACGAGGATGGAGGATCACCGAATAATACACCCCAAAAAGTTGGGTCGCTGTGTAAAATGTAACATTAACTGAGGGAAGATAAGGAACTGCCTTTACTTTATGCTGATTCATTTATAGTGGGAAACCTTGATCCCAGTATTTTTTTATTCCTGTTATAGCCAGTTCAGGCAAGGTGAAGCAGAAAAGTTACATCCAGACATCAAACCTGAGCTAGAAGACTTGGAAGCTTACATGCCACGGCAGTATGCAGGAGAAATCCAGGGACTGGCCTCCCTATCTGGAGTTAACATCACTGACATCATCCTCCTGAACTTTGCCTATGAATTGACAGCGTATGTACTCAGTGCAGAACCACTGCATTTATTGCTCGACTCCAGACTATGTATTTAATGTTTTATGATGGAAGCTAATATTGCTCTTTAGCAGACAGGTGACAGTTTTCAAGGTGTCTGCTCTAACCCACTCAACACAAAAGCTGAAACTAAAATTATAACCTCTTCCATGCCTCAGGTTTTGCACGAGTATTGTCGCACAGGACACAAATGGCCGTATCTACCATGGGAGGAACTTGGACAAGCCATTTAATAATAATAACGAATCATCATCATTATTTGTGAAGGCTGCGAGAAAACTCACAGTTGATATTCTATTTATGAGAGATGGAAAGGTATGTGGTCCAGTTGCAGCTTCTAAGGCTGAATGTTTTTACTTCTATTGCTGTTATTCTATGTTTTACATTAATGTTTTACGTGTTGTTTAATGTTTTAGGGATTAAAAAATGTGAGCAACAGATATGCCTTACAAAACAAAATCGCTTATAAATGTGTTTCTTTAGGTGGCCTATAGAGGGACCTCCTTTGCCGGCTATATTGGCCTGTGGACAGGACAAAGTGCAAATAAATTCACCATCTCTGGAAATCAACGCGGTACGTCTGGCCCTTGATGTAACATGGAGAGTCACGGGTCACATGCCATGTGTTTATCAGTATAGTGGTTTGATGACTCTTTGTTCACAGATGATGGGTTTTCGTTGGAGAATGTCACCTTAGCCAGCTGGCTCATCAGAGAGGTGGGTATTTGTGCAGTTTATTTATTTATTTGGTCATTTCTTTAGCAAAGTGCTTTACAGCTATTTCAAAAGAAAATAGAGCAACTGAAATTTTAGGAATTGAATAAAATAAGACCTCTGAGGGTTCAAGGTCGACTGGTTGCCCAAACCCCAGGCATGCTAACATTATAGAATATAACCAAAATGAATCTGCTTTTCATAAATGAAGGGTGTAAACTATACTCATAGTCAGTCACAGTGTGTTGTGTTTTAAGTTGTGGGCGAGCAAGACTAATGTAATAAATCCCATTCATGAACTGGCAAACCATTGCATAATATAGGGGCCCTGTGGATAAAGACTACTACCATATGTTTATATGTGGTGTACTTTATATGTGGGATAACAAACAGACTGCTGGGGATGGAGGTGTTCCACAAAGCAAGATTTCTCAGCTGGGTTAACTTAAGCCTGAAGGGTTAATTTAAGCCAGGGGTGCCCAATCGTGCTCCTAGAGAGCTACCACCCTACAGTTATATCTCAGTAAGAGAACCAGCTTAACTTCAACATAGCTGACTCTCATACTGTGATATAACTGAAGGGCCTGATTATCTGTATCAGGTGTGTTAAATTAGGGCTGCACCTAAGCTCTGCAGGGTGGTAGCTCTCCAGGAGCAGGGTTGGGCAGCCCTGATTTAAGTGATGACTTCTAGCTTAAATGAACCCAGCTAACCGAGAAATCTTGCTTTGTGGAACATACCTCTGCATTCTGTGATCTGTGCGTATTATGTGTCTTATAAACATACGTAGTGGAAAATGACAAAGAACGGGTATTATCTTAGTAGATGTGCAGAAGACATAGGAATACGCTTCACTGTCACTGGCAAGAACACTGAGCTGGGTTTGGCTAGTTTCAAAAGCTGAAAACAGGAAGCTGCTTTTCCTGTGGGTGTGGGAGAAACAGCTGCCCGAGGTTAAGCGCTGTCACATAGACTGCACTTGCTCGGAGATGTGAGGTCGCAGTGCTTTACTTGTATTCGCTGCACCAAGTTGCTACAAAGACTTTCTTCCTTGCTTTGTCCTTATTCCACCATATATTGACAGTTGACTGTGGCTGATGCTGTTGTGGTTTTTTCTTCCCCTGCCAATCAGTCGCTTGTGTACTGTAGATCTTCAGATTCAGTCTTTATTGCAACAGCGAGGTTACAGCCAAGGCTGGACACCCTACAGGAGTGTCCAATACTGTTTTACACTAATTTTTATACATTTTCTTATCATGTAACAATATCTCGTCACTTAAGCATCATCATTCCCTCAACCATTCACCATCGTTGTTTCCTCCCTTGATCCACACCCCTAGATGATAAGTTTATCAGTCATCTCTTTTACTGCTTGGTCCCTCGGCCGAACATAATGGTGGCGTGACCATCTCTAGTTGGTTTTTTAAATTCCCAGCCGTGAACTTTTGGTGAACTCAGGCGAATCCCTTCCTTCAGGAGCAAACCTTGGCAGCTTCAGCTTGTTGCACATGGTCTGGCTAGATGGTTAATAATATATATGTCCTTCAACATAGTGATAGGCTGCAGCACTAATAAAGTACATATTCATACTTCAAAGACTAACAGAATAGCAGGATATGTGTATATACTTTCTGCTCCTAGTAACAGTTCTGCCTGCTGCATTTTGAATACTCTGTAAGTTAACATTATGTGTTGTTATTATGCAGTTACTAATGGCAATTTATAGTGAGAATAATAGAGCTGCTAAGTGTGGTATCTGTTAATAGTCACAGGTCTGATTCAGTGTCTAGCACCATATCCATATTAAGAAGTGATTCGATTCTAAGAGAGTGAACATTCAACAATGAGCTTTTTATGTTTGGTTTCTCTTGAGTCTGATTTAACCTTACCAGTGGAATTGATATTAAATTATCTGCACAGGAGCCCCTAGTCGAATGTTTAGGTTCAGATCTTGGTCTAGCAATAGCTACCATATTCTTTATTTGTTCACAGGGCTCTGTTTCTGAATAATTGTTTGATTTAGGAGATGCCAAGTTGTAGGGAAAACAACGATCATTGTGCCATAACAGGAGTGCTGTAGAATTGCTACGTTTGGGAGACAGACTGGGAACAAAGGCACAGGGGACGGAGATACCTTAATGAAAGCCCCATTTGCATGAATTGAAGTGACCGTTCACCTGTGATTGCTCTGAGGTAGAGGGTGACCAGTTATTATAAGGGCCTTCGCTGTGTCCCTGTCAGACCCTGGAAGAGGCAGCAAGCTATAAGGATGCCTTGGAGCGCTTGTCCAAGGTGCCCATCATCACCCATATTTACTACATCGTGGCCGGTGTGCAGCCAGGGGAGGGCGCAGTGGTGACCAGGAATAGCTCGGGAGAAGCAGACGTGTGGGAGCTTGATCCTCCCCATGGACAGTGAGTGGCCCCCCCGCCTTCCTTAAACACATAGCAGTTAAGGTTTCCTTCTGTACAGGTAACAGCATTTTGGCTTTATCCGGTCACACAAGTTTTAGAACTTTGTTTTGGCTGGATCCTATTCCACATGGGTACAAATATACCTTCAGATTAAAAAATTATATAAACCAAATTATATACCATACAAAATTCTTAGGCAGTCAAAGAAAATGTTTAAGGCTATTTATCTGGGTAGTTAGCATATATATGCTCAGAAAAAAACACAGTTTAACATTAGAACATATGCAAATTGACACTAACACAATAAAATGAATCTATGTTTTCGGAAAACCTACTGCATAGCTGGAAACTTGTTGCGTATATATAGATGAACACTCCTTTGGAGTTAGGAAAGGTTTTTAAATGGCAGAGCTGGCACACTGAGACATGATGTCATGCTTTTACACCAATCAGAAAGTAATATAAACACCATTTTCATTGACTGCTCGAGACATGTATAGGAATATTCCCACATATCGCTTCTCTCTATTGCCTTTCAGTTTATGTTCTTTAGCACTGTATTCATTCTTTCTACATATGCTCCCCGGGTTACGTTCTGATAAATCATAAGGCAAAAATATTGTAAAGCGAAAGTGTATTTTAATACAGTATACCTAACCTAACAAACATCATAGCCTAGCCTACCTTAAACATGCTTAGAATGTTTACATTTACATTAGCCTACAGTTAGGCAGAATCATTAACACAATACTTATTTTATAATTAAGTGTTGAATATCTCATGTAATTTATGGAATAATGTACTGAAAGTGAAAAACAGAATGGAATTGGAATACCTGTAATAAAGTCGGTAACAACATAACACAGGCCATCGTAACCTGAGGAGCGTATGTATAGCCTG
This sequence comes from Paramormyrops kingsleyae, assembly GCF_048594095.1. Taxonomy (NCBI): domain Eukaryota; kingdom Metazoa; phylum Chordata; class Actinopteri; order Osteoglossiformes; family Mormyridae; genus Paramormyrops; species Paramormyrops kingsleyae. Next base: position 11,267,619 of record NC_132798.1, on the reverse strand, counting down.
GGGTAATACACTTATTGCACTGTATAGTCTCACAAACCATAAGAGTGATGTGATTTTTTTCTACTTCAGGTGGTTCAGGGTACAGACCAACTATGATCACTGGAATCCTCCACCAGATACAGACAAACATAGGTGAGGCCAAGTCTCAAAACACTCAGTCATGCTGTTATTTAAAACAGTCATCACTATTTTACCTTTTTTCCCTCAGAACACCAACCATCAACGCCTTAAATGCTACTGGTCAAGAGAACATTACTTTTGATTCACTTTTTAAGGTAGGTAGACTAATCCTTGTAAACACAAGCTGTACTGAGGATGCACGAGTCATGTCAAAACCAAAAAAATGTTAAACCTGTTTCACTTGATTGGGAAAAAATGCTTCAGTTCAGCAGCTAAGACTTAATGTTTTGACAGGTTTTGACAGTATATCCAACATGCGATGAGTGAGTATAAGTAATTTTTCTCCTCTCTGTAAAATATCCCTGTATGTTACCATGGAGAGCAGCGCAGTCTGTCATATGCTGCGACAGTGCAGCTTTGAAACGTTGCCTGAAAGTCACAGAGAATAGTGCAGCATGTCACTATGTATTGTCTGTGGCTGAGAACAAGTTGTTTTCTAGGACAACGATTTACACAACAGTGATGAGCGCTGGCACTCCAGAGAAATATTGTACCGTAGTGAGAGAGGTAAGGAAGGCTGGATGTGCGGCTTTTTTCAGAATGAACTCCAAAGTGCCTCGGATATATTCTGTCTTCTTAAGTCCAGGCTTTTGGCTTTATGCTTCAGTAGTTAATTTAGATATTTGTTAGAAAAAGCAACAATACTTAAAACAACGTTCTTTGTGTATTTTGGGAGGTAACTGACGGGGTAGGATTCGTCTAGGTATTATTTACTTTAACATTAGAATCAACAACAAATATAAATGATCCTTCCATCATTTGTTGCAGTGGAACATTATACTAAGTACACTTTAATGTAACGAATGAAAAATTCACTTTGTAAAACAATCATAATAGTATATGATCAAATAATGTTTCCTTTTCCATTTTTAGAAATGCATCCAGATAAAGATCTGCAGTGATTCGAAAGGAATTACATCTGTAGGCCTAATATGTATAATTATAAGTATAAGTATAATTATATTTGTTTGCTTATTTTTATGGTGTAAGTATAGGAATTGATTTCGCCAGGGAAATTGTGAGTGTTGGAGTGTTTAATTTTCCTGTGCGCTTGTACAGTAGCACACAAGCGTGAAGCAGCCTTTTTCACTTTTTGGCTACACCGAGCCCAAGTTTCAGTACAGGCCTGCAACGTACAGTATAGGAGCGTTGATTTCATTTATTCAAATCTGCCTTCTGTTGTTTATTTTAGTTCATTTAAACCTTTTAAGGACTTTCTCCATTTTGGGTTAAAAGGACGGATGAGACTTTGCTCCTGGGTGAAATTTATTGTACAAAATGGTAAAAATGAGTAAATAGTTGCATTTACTTCTCATTGCATTCCTGTGTTGTACAGTATATGTTCTTTTCGTGTAAAGTGATGCATGCATTTATGTGTTTTGGGCTTTAAAAAGAATCGACGGGTATGATGTGTGGAGTACATGTCTGGTATGGTAAATGTGTATGCATGCTAAGCTAATTTGGAAGAATTACTTTAATAGCTGACAGCTTTAGAATTAACTGGGTGAGGAGAAGCATTGATATGTAACCCTAATTATAAAAAGTACTGAGTAGAAAAGAATTCAGGGTAGCTCCCTTGTTACTATTAGTGCACAAAGGGATGCTACATATATGCTTGTAAGCAATGAATTAACCCTAAGTTGACCAATCAGTACTGCATGCCTTTTTTCTTCTTATTCATGCAGATTTTGTTATAGATTAAAACTGTTACCTTTTAAAGGCCGTGCCTTGTGATTGTTTTTCTTTTACACTGACTCAGACACGCTTCTCTGTTCACCACATTCGGTGGTAAAAACAACGGCTCACGGAAAAAACTAGGACTTTATTCTGACTATAAAACCCATAAAGAGAATGCAAAAACTCACTGAACTTTAAGCTCTCATCTGGGTTGCTGCACCAAATGTAGGGTGACCAGATAATCCATGTCAGGGAGGACACTCTGAGCTAGGACAGGAATTGTAAATTACCATTTCAATTAAAAAGACCTGTATTCAACTTTACAACTGAGTTCTTACTGTGTGCTGATTGGTCAGTCTCCTATAATCGTGCATGTGTCACTAATGTTAATGTGAAAGAGCTGGATGAGTCTTTCAGTCAAGGAAACAAACCAGTCAAAGCACAAGAAGAGCTGAACTATTTAGTCGAGCGCAGGAGCCTTTCAATTTGAAAGTAGTTTGTAAAACCAGAAGTAGCTCAAAGTGTCCTCCCTGACATGGATTATCTGGTCACCCTAACCAAATGTAGTCCTGATGTAGAATCTAAATGACCTTTTGGAAAACAGCTGTTTCCTGTAGTTTGTAACTCAATGCATTTACGGAATGGTAGCAGTAGTAGGGGTAATACGGTAACTATGCTCACGCTTGCCCCTATGGAATATTATTTAGCACTTCATAAATATATGGAATATTATTTAGCATTTCATAATGGATAGAGAATGTAATCATTAGGACTCTTTTAAGAAGCTGATGCAAATTGTGTAGAGAGTGACTTTGTAACCTTCACAGAATGCAGACCAATTACTGCTGTGCACAATGTGACGAAAAACAAGTATGAATGAGCACCTTGTGTTGGCTTAGAAGTTTCTGTATCTGTTAGCCATTTTGTTAGCCTCTAGTGTATGAATATGTACTTTATCAGTGCAGGAGCTTATCACTATGTTGATGGACAACCACCTGGCCAGACAATCTGCAACAAGCAGAAGCTGCCAAGGTTTGCTACTGAAGGAAGGGATTCGCCTGAGTTCACCAAAAAGTTCACGGCTGGGCATTTAAAAAAACTAGTAGAGATGATCACGTCACCCTTATGTTCAGCCGAGGCACCAAACAGTAAAAGAGATGATTGACAAAACTTATCATATAGGGGTGTGGATTAAGGGAGCAAACAACGATGGTGATTGGTTGAGGGAATGATGATGCTTAAGTGGCGAGGTATTGTTACACAATGAGAAAATGTGTAAAAAATTGGTGTAAAACAGTAATGGACACACTTTGTGTCCGGCCTTGGTTGTAACTTCATTGTTGCAATAATTTCTTGGATTTGGATCTACACCAGCGGCTTCTGACTTCTGATTTGGCGGAGGGAAAAACCACTACACCCCCCGTACCTGTAAAAGGAGAAAAGAGACTTAGGCCCAATTCCATTTCTCCTCCCTTAGCCCTACCACTAGATTTCGAGGGCCCTCCCTTCCGAAGTTGACTTCACAGATCGTAGCCACAAGGGGTAGGGCTTGAAAGCTTTACCTAGGAATCGAGACACCACTCGCTTATGAGCTGCCTGGTTTGCTCGGGAGTCCCTGGAATAGTACAACATGCTTATAACACGGACAAGTCACTTTAACATTACAACATGATTATACCACTGACGGGTCCCTAGAATATTACAGAATGATTATGACACTGTCGATTTGTGGATTAGCATTCCTTTGGCAATGACACGCAGATTTAAAATGAAGCATATTGCATGCAATATTTCTATAAAACATGCACACGATTTACATAAACAATGTGTCAGGAACAATGTCTTTTACATATTGCACGATGTAGAATAATGCACTTAGAAGACTATTGCATGAAAAACAAAACAATCGGGGGTGAGTTTCCCAAAAGTGTCGTAACCAAAAAACTACATAAAAAGGACTTTGAATGCTCTCTCTCTGAATAAATACGTTCTTAATTCTTCGACCGCTCGGTTCTTTTTCTATAAATACTAGAGATACTGCTCTGTCTCTACGCACGGAATTAGCGATTTTCAGAAAATTGTTTTTGAAAAATTCAACCTCATACTCCGTTTCACTTACATAGATATTCCGCTAAAATTAGATTTTTTTGCAAGCATATTTATAAAGATATGAGCTTCTTTCCCTACACTGCTAGCCATCTTTTTTCTTGTTGTGTGTTGCAATGCATTGTGGGAATTTTCTTCTTTCACTCAGTTTTCAGTCAGCATCTGAAAAATCTCTGTTTCGAGTAGGGTTGCCAACCGTCCCGAATTGTCCGGGACATCCCGCAATATGGGCGATTTTGATTCGTCCCTTCACTGGAGGGCTGCACTGATGAATGCAAGCAGTGTCGCACTGGAAATGAAGATGAGTACTTCAGGAGTCACTTGTTGATCAATTGGCTGTCCAGAAGATTCAACATATGACCCGATCCTTATGAAGGTCCTTGATCTTACGTTGTGAAGATGGCCAAAGTTTGGGTCAAACCCTGATTCATTCTGGATGAGGAAGAACCAGTTGTTCACGGACCAAGGATGTGTTCCATGGGGGTCAAGGGTCATCATACCCAGAGCATGTGAGCGGAACAGAGCGTGAGCCAGGAGCGAAATGGGCGGAATATGGTCAGAGCGCGGAGGCGTGCCCAAATCTACCTAGAATTCATCTATACAATTATCAAGACTGTTACACAAATTGGCCGAGATGGAATTCGCAAAGTATTTCACAAAGGAAACTGATAAATCATAGAAGTGTACTATTCTTATCAAATGTATAGATGACAATAATGTAGAGCAAGAACAATGTGGTGAAACTGTTTCAGTGAGTAAAGATTCACTTTGGAATCACATGAGAGTGTGCTACGCGAACAGGCGGAAGCCAGAGCAAAACGTAAGCAAGTTTTATATGGTTGTAGCATATCAAGTCTATAAAGTAGTCCTGTCAAACGATTAAAATTTTTAATCAGATTAATCACAGGGTTGCTGTGGATAAATTTAGATTAATCACGATTAAATATCATTCATTTTTAATCTATATTAATCGCATTTCATTTTGCATGAGCAAACAGATTCAAGAAAAAAAGGGAATATATTGTAATGACCAGATTTAAGAACCAAGATCTCAGAGAGTTTACTGCAGAACGATGATTTAATAACAGCAAGCGGCCGTGGAAAATGTCCACAGACAGCAACTCCAAACGAAAACCCCAAAACCCTGATCTCTCCAGCCCCGAGACCGAATCTCCGCACCCCAGGACTCCACCCACGAACGTCCGTCCCACGTCACACGCAATTCCATAACCACACCCTCATAAGTACAGAACCTAAACTTAACAGAATAACATGTAACACATAATACCTGAAGGTATTACAATATATAGGCCTATGCACTTAACATGTTTACTGAACTTCCGGCTTCAAAACTCGGAATATGAGTTCCGAGGGCAAATGAAACGCACCAAAACTGCCCGAAATGGATTGACAGAGACATTTCAGGGATTTTGAGTCATTCCGCACTGCAGATGGGTTAATTGCGTTAAAAATTTTAATCAGATTAATCATGATGATCGATGAATTAATCCGCGTTAACCCGTTAATTTTGACAGCCCTACTATAAAGTAAATTAAAGTATAAAAGCCCATAAAGTAAATTATACTGGTAATCAAATAAATTCGTTTTGTCATTCAAAGTAGGTCTAATAGGATTTTTTAAATTTCACGTAACGCTGTCAGTGAAATTTTATTTTATAGAGAGACGCAGCAGCAGCATCAACAGAAAAAAATTGAGGAATTTAAAACGTGGATGCTTAGCCTGTATATTCTTTAGGCTATTAAGCCCACTGATTCCTTTATTTTTAAGCCTATATTTTTGTGTGGAATACATTTGCCAAACCTGTCCGTTGTTGCCTATATGTTGCTTAAAAATAAATATTTTCTGAGTGGCAATGTTGCCGTTGCTCCTATTTCTTTATGATATAACGCTTCAGTTTAAGGTGACATTTGTTAGACATGCAGATTATTTGTCCCTCTTTTAAACTGGAGCGAGACTGAAGCGATTTGACTGGAGCGGGAGGAAATTTTAGTGGAGCGAGGAGCGGTGTTGAGGGGAGCGGCTTAGTGCGAATTAGAGCGGAGGAGCGGACGGAGCCAACAGCCTCGTGAGCTAGGAGCGGAAATTCTCACCGCTCCACTCCGCTCACATGCTCTTGTCAGAAACAAAGTATTCCTCATGGGTCAGGAATTCTTTGTCTGAGAATACAGAACACCAAACGGTGTCACAAACAAGCTGCTGTTTTATGTGCTTCTGATAGATGTTCATAAGACTTCTTGTAAAATTGTGGGTAGTGAATTGTGTGGATAACTAGAGCTTATGCTGTACTCCCAGTATGATGCATCTAATGTGTCCTTTGTAAGTCTTCAAATGTAATTACCGCCATAGAACTCAGATCACTGCCGTGTGTTGTGAGTTGGAGACCCCTAGTGGCAATGAAGTTATTTACATGCATCACAGGCAAACGCAAATACAGTCGGCCCACCATAACCGGGGTACTGGGTCCAGGACCCTCCGCGGAAAACAATAATTTCAAAGTCCCTTATATAAAACAGCATAGTATTTACATGTAACATACACAAATCTTTCCACGTACTTTAAATCATCCTTAGATTACTTATCATGCCTAATACATACTAAATGCTATGTAAATATTTGTTATATTGTACAGTGCATGGCATTCTGCAGTGCAAGCTATGTAAGGGCTAAAGGCATTTGCAAAATGTGATGGCAGAAAGGAGTTTTAGCAGGTAGATTTATCAGAAAGAGTTGGGTAGATCAACAGTCTTTATCACACACCAGACATGCAATCATTTTTCTAAGGCTTCATTTGGATCATCTAGTGCACCTGAAGCCAAGGATCCCCTATTATGTGGTCTGCCAAGTGTGGTAGGGTATACGGAGGATGTAGTGGTTTTTGCCAAGAGTAAATATGAGTTGGAAAAAAGAGAACTCAAACTGAACAGTGAAAAGTTCATCACTGGCCTGCAAACAAATTGAGATCTTACGTCATTCAGTCACATTGAAAATATCAAGCTACAGTAAATCTTCAAGAAGTCAAGTCTGTGTGTGAAGTGCCCAAACCACAAGTGAGACCATTCGTTAGTACGTATAGATATTTTCTGAAATTCATACCGAATTACACAAGCTTTTCAGAACCACCCAAAGAACTCATACAGTACCAATCAAACGTTTGGACACACCTACCCATGCAAAAGTTTATTGGAACTATTCTCAACATTTTAGAAACATTTGCAGTTTTTAAGAAGTCTTTTATTTGTCACCCTATGAGTACCTCCCTGTATACATCTTTTGAGTTACACCTTCTTAAAGTCGGGCGTGTAAATCCGCTCTACTACATTTTAATTTATCGACCACCTGGTTCACCTGGACAATTTCTTATGGAATTCCAAGACTTTTTATCTTCTGTTATTAAGTTGGACAGAGTCATAATTATTGGCGATTTTAACATTCACGTCAATGACACTGCAAGTAGTGTGGCTTCTGAGTTTTTAAATATAACTGAATCTTTTAATTTTATTCAGCATGTCTCTGGGCCTACCCATAGTGGAGGTCACACTCTGGACTTGGTATTTTCACATGGGATAGGCGTTGGTGGTGTTACTGTATGCGATGTAAATTTTAGTGACCATAAATGTATTTTATTTGAGTTGCTGTTTAATCTGGAGCCTGTACTCACTGTTTCAACTAGGCGTACCCGTTTTATTGACAATTCTGTGATTGGTCAGTTCACTCAGAAGTTTGGTGAAATTGATGATGATGGTGATGAGAATAATGTGGAGTTGGCTGTACAATCTTTTAACGAGCGCTGCACTAATATTTTGGACGCGATTGCTCCTTATAAATCTAGACTGCATCCTGTCAGTGCTCTAGTTCCCTGGATGAATGATGATATCCGTAAACTAAAACGTTCCTGCCGGAAGGCTGAGCGTTTGTGGAAATCCTCTAAACTGGAAGTTCATCGCCTTTACCTGAAGGATTTGCTCTTTACTTTTAACTCAGCGGTTAAGGATTCAAGAACAGCCTTTTTTTCTGATCTTATTTTAAATAATAGGCGAAATCCTAAAGTTTTGTTTGACACCATTCACAGAATTGTTTCAGTAGTTCCTGCTAATATCCAGGTATTTTCAAATAGTGATTGTGATAATTTACTTAATCATTTTATTGGTAAGATTGATGATATTAGGTCTACTATCGTCCCAGCCCCTCTTTCATTTCATTATATCGGTTCATCGTTGAAAACTTTTCACAAGTTTCTGCCGGTCACACTTTCTGACCTGACAGCTATAATCAGTAAAATGAATCCTTCGTCATGCCCATCTGATCCGTTGCCCCCATCAATACTGTTAAAAGCCTTTAATTCCATAAGTCCTCAAGTTCTGAACATTATAAATTGCTTATTGCAGTCTGGTATTGTTCCATCATATTATAAGCATGCTGTAATTCAACCGTTGCTGAAGAAACCAAACTTGGATCCCTCTATACTGAGCAATTATAGGCCAATCTCTAAACTGCCTTTCATTGCCAAAGTTTTAGAAAAAGTCGTTGAGCGTCAACTCAGGTCTTTTCTAGAAGAACATCATTTTTTGGATCCTTTTCAGTCTGGTTTTCGGAAACAACACTCTACAGAAACAGCTTTGCTTAAAGTGTTTACTGACCTTTTGATGGCTGCTGACGTAGGGGAGTGTTCGGTTCTTGTGTTATTAGGTCTTAGTTCTGCATTTGATACAGTGGATCATCAGACTTTAATTGATAGGTTAGGGCAGACTGTGGGGGTCTCTGGCTCTGCTCTTGACTGGTTTTACTCCTATCTGAGCAATAGGAGTATTTCAGTTGGTGTTGGTGATTTTAATTGAGTTACTGCTCCTCTTACTTGCGGGGTGCCGCAGGGTTCAGTTCTTGGACCATTGTTGTTCTCGTTATACATTAATCCATTGTCTTATATTATTAAAGCTTTTAAAGGGGTTTCCTATCACTTTTATGCAGATGACATTCAGCTGTATATTTCTTTCAAACCTAATCAGATTCATAAATTGTCCATTTTAGTAGACTGCTTGACCAAGATTAACATCTGGCTCTGCAATAATTACCTGAAGTTGAATTCTGGCAAGACTGAGGTCCTAATTGTTGCTCCACCTGTCCTTTACTCTGAGATTGGGCTCAAGATGGCCTCTGTATTTCCAGCCGCCAAGTTGAGCCTACGAAATTTGGGGGTTGTTATGGACCAGTGTCTAAGTTTGGACTCCCATGTCAGGTCTGTCAGTCGGTCTTGTTTCTTTCATTTAAGAAATCTGTCTAAATTGAGGTCTGTCGTCTCAAGATCTGAATTGGAGATGCTTGTTCACGCTTTCATTTCTTCAAGACTTGATTATCGCAATGCATTATTCATGGGTTTAAACAAGTCCTCCGTTGCCCGGCTTCAATCTGTGCAAAATGCAGCCGCAAGGCTTGTAACTCGTGCCAACCGCAGGGCACATATCACTCCTATTTTATATTCCCTACATTGGCTTCCTGTTGAGTTTAGAATTATGTTCAAAATTTTGGTGCTTACTTAAGGAGCTTTACATGGTCAAACCCCTGAATACATTTTTGCCTTTCTGCAATATTATACAGCCGGTCGTACACTAAGGTCAGGTCAGCAGAGTTTATTAGTTGTGCCACGTACTCGCCTAAAGACCCGTGGTGACTGTGCTTTTTCATGCAGACTTTGGAATAGCCTTCCATTAGCATTGCGTGCTGCTGAGTCAGCTGAAGCATTTAAAAATCAATTAAAGACATTTCTTTTTAGACAAGCATTTGAGGTGTGCTGAGGATACTTAGGGTTTTTTTTTTTTATCTACTTATACTAGAGCTTTTACCGTCCGTGCTGTGTATGTATGTTCTTACTTGTGTGTCATAATGTCAAACTATGTCAAATCGTATATTATACTGTATGTGAAGCGCTTTGTGACTTTTTGTCTGTGAAAGGCGCTATATAAATAAACTTTACTTACTTACTTACTTACATATCTGAAAAGTATAAAATAACATATGTAATGCACAGACCAAAAACATGTTAAACATTAAAAAGTAATAATTTATCTTTTGATAAATTGTGGTTCAATGGTTTGGGACTCTGTGAGCTGCCAGTTCAAGTCCCTGGTGTGGCAGGGTGCTCCCGCCTCTGGGCCACTGAACTATGCCCTTAACCCCAATTGCTACAGGGACTGACTGACCCTATATTGTCTCCTCGACGCCAGTTTCATGAGGTGACCTCCTGGGATGCTTTCCCAGCTGTCCCTCATTGACTGCTTTTCCTTCACTCTCAGGTCAAACTCTTCCAAAACCATTTTTACTGTGTTTAGGTCAGGTGGCCAGGTCATGTGATGCAACACGATCACTCTCCTTTGTAGGCAGCTTGGCATATCGAAACTTTTGACTGTTACTATCCATATGTAATGTGGAAAGTTGAGAAAAAAAGTTATTCAAAAACAAGTAAATTCACCAACAGTTGTAATCAGAGATGCAGGTCCAGTTAGACTCAAAACTGTACTGTTTGCAACACAGGACAATGGTGTTATTCTGAAAGAGAACAACAGTGGAACAAGATGTCATTTTGGACATCTCATCATATACTGTGTCAGCTGAGGTGAAGAAAATGTTTTACTAGTTTTGGCTATCCTTTGGCTATCCTTTGGAAACTGTCACACACAACAGCAGACATTTTTTGGCTAGGCCTTCAAGACTTTTCTGAAGAATGATGGTATGAACAATATTAGTGCTTAGCCATGTTACCCAAAGAGTAATGGGAAAGTACACCATCACAGTTATACTGAGAAAATGACAGACATTTCAAGCAAAACCAAGACAGAAAAACAGTGGGTGGATATTTGGAACATGGAAATTTGAATTCAAGATTCAAACACACAATATGCAAATATTTTCATACCTCAGCAAAGGTGGGGTCTTAGAAGTGGTTTTTGAAGTCTTTCAAATTTAGGTATTAAATTATGAGCTTAAATTAATTATATATAATTTTAAATTGAATAAAAAATAATATGTTTAAAATTATAAATATGTCTCCTACATATTTGTGTGCCATATGTTACATTTAATGTTAATGTACAATTACAATGTACTGTATTTGTCAAACTTACAATTTCAGACGTCTATACAATTTTTCACCAGTAGGTGGCGAAAGATATAATATGGGATTTTATCAATATGCTTGCTTGTGTTCTCTTGTAACCGTTTTACGTCATCGTCCATTGCCGAAGACTGTTTCTAACGATTAGAACAGAAGTACAGAGGACGGATAAAACAAAGTTTACATGTAAAATAATTAATTGAATTTTTCTAGTGGAAATCCTTTTAATGTATCGATTTAAAATCCTAATATGGAGGGAAACTGAATTTTGCAAAAGCAGCCCTGAAACTTTTCAACATTTATTTTGGTTATGTCCTACAGTAAACTCTTTCTGGTTTGATGTGCAGACTTATATTAAAATAACTAATTTTGATCAGTTTTAAAGAAGTAAATGTAATAATATATTTTAATCATATTAGAAGCAATATAGAATTATTATTTGTAATTAATTTGATTATTGTATTTCTCAGCAGAATATATGTACTCTTGTTTATTTTGTTTATTGTTATGTTTTGTGATTGTCGTTCAAATAAAAAAGGTTTTACACTAGGTGAGGGTAAGTACAGAGGACGGTAAATATTCCCGTAATGTCGATCCTGCCAAACCCTAAATATCAAGGATGCATCAGTTGCATCTTCGCCAAACGACTTTCTTTTTGGGAAGCAGGTTGCCTTTCGGTTTTGCGAAACACCCAAGTATGTATCTGGGTCATGAACGGCATGATCTAATTCGTAACGTCACGTGGCCTTAAGGGGCGGTACTGTTACTGACTTCTGTAAATAGGAACTAGTGCCGCGCTGCTGTCTGTACGAAGGTATCTGCGGACTTGTATTGTAATGAAACTATGAAGTGCTCTCTCGCTTTAATCCCCTTAACGCTGGCTGCGTGGTGTTATGCAGACTTTGCGCCACCGATCGTCAATATCAGTTTGGACGAGCCACCGAAAGAAAGATGGGCACCGTTGATGAAAGTAATTGACGTGAGATACTACAGAAAAATCGCGCCTCTGATTATTGAGTAAGTACACAAAGTCCATCAGAAAAACCTCCACAATTCTAAATTTGTTTGTACTGCCTGTGAAACAATGTTTTGAGGTGACTGAAAAGTTCCGTTAACATTTAAGAGGTCCCTGGTCTATTTGAGTTGTCAGAAGGGCCCCTACTATTTTATACGATGGTGTAACTGTGGAACCAGGGTGGAGGATCACCGACGATAATAAACCCCCGTTTCCAAAAAAGTTGGGAAGATAAGGAACTGCCTTTACTTTTACTTTCATTTATAGTGGGAAACCTTGATCCCAGTATATTTTTATTCCTGTTATAGCTCAATTGTGCCAAAATGGGTACATCAAGCCATCAAACCTGTGGTAGAAGCCTTGGAAGATTACATACCACAGCACTATGCAGGAGAAATCCAGGGACTGGCCTCCCTATCTGGAGTTGACGTCACTGACATCATCCTCCTGAACTTTGCCTATGAAATCACAGCGTATGTACTCAGTGCAGAACCACTGCATTTATTGCTGGACTCCAAACTATGTATTTAATGTTTTATGATGGAAGCTAGTATTGCTCTTTAGCAGACAGGTGACAGTTTTCAAGGTGTCTGCTCTAACCCACTCAACACAAAAACTGAACCTAAAATTACAACCTCTTCCATGCCTCAGGTTTTGCACGAGTATTGTCGCACAGGACACAAATGGCCGTATCTACCATGGGAGGAACATGGACTACCCATTTGTGGAGATTTTGAGAAATCTCACAGTTGATATTCTATTTATCAGAGATGGAAAGGTATGTGGTCCAGTGGCAGCTTCTAAGGGTGAATGTTTTTACTTTTGTTGCTGTTATTCTTTGGTTTACATTAGTGTTTTAGGTGTTGTTTAATGCTTTTGGGCAGCGGTGGCTTATCCACAAAGGGCCGGTGTGTATGCTGGTTTTCGCTGCAACTGCCTAATTAGATTACTAATTAGAGGACTGATTGGTTAAAGAGTCCTCACACCTGGGTTTGAACAGCTGACCTACAGGTTATCCCAAAAACCTGCATATACACCGGTCCTTTGCGGATTAGATTGGCCACCCTCTGTTTTAGGGATTAGAAAATGTGAGCAACAGATATGCCTTACAAAACAAAATCACTTATAAATGTGTTTCTTTAGGTGGCCTATAGAGGGACCTCCTTTGCCGGCTATGTTGGCCTGTGGACAGGACAAAGTGCAAATAATTTCACCATCTCTGGAGATGAACGCGGTACGTCTGGCCCTTGATGTAACATGGAGAGTCATGTGTCACATGTCATGTGTTTAGCAGTATAGTGGTTTGACAACTTTTTGTTCACAGATGTTGGGTTTTGGTGGGAGAATGTCATCTCAGCCTTCATACTGAAAAGCATACCAGCCAGCTGGCTCATGAGAGAGGTGGGTATTCATGCAGTTTATTTATTTGGTCATTTCTTTAGCAAGTGCTTTACAGCTGTTTGAAAAGAAAATAGAGCAACTGAAATTTTAGGAATTGAATAAAATAAGACCTCTGAGGGTTCAAGGTCGACTGGTTACCCAACCCCCAGGCATGCTAACATTGTGGAATATAACCAAAATGAATCTGCTTTTCATAAATGAAGGGTGTAAACTATACTCATAGTCAGAGTCACAGTGTGTTGTGTTTTAAGTTGTGGGTGAGCAAGACTAATGTAATAAATCCCATTCATGAACTGGCAAACCATTGCATAATATAGGGGCCCTGTGGATAAAGACTACTACCATCTGTTTATATGTGGGATAACAAACAGACTGTGGGGGGTGGGATGTTCCACAAAGCAAGATTTCTCAGCTGGGTTAACTTAAGCCTGAAGGGTTAATTTAAGCGATGACTTCTAGCTTAAATGAACCCAGCTAACCAAGAAATCTTGCTTTGTGGAACACTCCTCTGCATTCTGTGATCTGTGTGTATGATGTGGCTTATAAACATGTGTAGTGGAAAATTACAAAGAACGGGTATTATCTGAGTAGATGTGCAGAAGACATAGGAATACGCTTCACAGTCTAGTGAAGGGCAAGAACACTGAGCTGGGTTTGGCTAGTTTCAAAGGCTGAAAAGAGGAACCTGCTTTTCCTGTGGGTGTGGGAGAAACAGCTGCCCGAGCTTAAGCACTGTCACATAGACTGCACTTGCTTTGAGCTGTGAGGTCGCAGTGCCTTAGGTGTTTTCACTGCACCAAGTTGCCAAAAAAACTTTTTCTTCCTTGCTGTCTCCTGGATTGCCTCTTTGTCCTTTTTCCACCATACATGTATGGTAAGGCAGTTGACTGTGGCTGATGCTGCTGGCAGGCAGTTGCTTGTCCAGTGCCTTTTATGGAAGTACAAGTATCTAGTGTTACGAGCCCCAGTCTAGGGTTGGGGCATAACAGAGAGAAAGGGGAAGTGGAAAAAAGAGGAGAACAAAGGGTGGTGGACAAGAGAACACAAGTGGACAAAGTGGTATTTTTTAATATTTTTCTGTGTTTTTATTTACACGCCACGGACACAGAACAAATAAACCCGAGACTTGTACTACGAAGCAGGGTTACTGGCTTATCGGGGTAACTTGTCGGATTTAAGGTAGTCTGTGCAAAATGTAAGTAAACGAATATAAAGTCCATTTAAACTGTGGTATCTTAAATCCGACAAGTTACCCCGATAAGCCAGTAACCCCGATTCGTAGTACAGGCCACCGGGGCGTATTCCATGGAAGTAGCTAAAGAAAGGCAGACTTTACTGAAAAAGTCAGACTCAACCTAGCTCCATCTCTAAACTTAGCCTCATGTCGTTCCACGACTGCAGTTCAGTTTTAAATAATCAAGGCTCATTCAAGACAGACTTGCATAGTCTCAATTAGTGTGCACATCCACGATATTTAAAAAGCCCAAATAAATGGATGAACGATAGATCGACCAAATGAGTCGGAAATCTGTAAAATGAGAGCGGAGTTTCTTTCCGTCGCAGAACAAACGCTGCTGATGGAGCTGTATGAAAAATACAAAGATGTAATCGTTAAAAAAGGCAATACTGTGGCCATAGACACAGCCAGGGAGTTGGCTTGGCAATGAATTGCATAAAGTGCTTAGTACGGTGGGACAGTGGTTTATGTTGTTGCCTTATAATGCAAAAGTTGCTGGTTTGATCCCCAGAGCCAACAGGGAACCTTCTGGGTTGATTTCACCTGTCATTATTACTGTATAATATTATTTGATCTCCGTAAAATACTTTAAATCACATCCGTGTGAAATGTTCTGCACAAATAACCGTATCTTGTCTTTTCTATTTTAGTAATAAACTTTCAAAGTAGACAGTGACTAAACAAAATATAAAAATATCTTCCTGTTCATATTATTTTATATCATTTATTATTTTAACCAATTACAGTCATTGTATTTCATATGTTTCACCTTTGTAATATGCGTGCGCTTTTATTTTACAGTAAAATACCGTTATAACGGACTTCAAGGGACCTGGCAAAACAGTCCGTTACATCCAGAGTTGCTGTATGCCCAGGACACAACTACAGGATACCATTTATTCATGCCACACCTCAGCAGACACACTTGTGGTATAGATTAGTATATTGTACATGTAGTAATCCAAATTTACCTGACCAGATGCGTGACTATTAATAATCCCGACTACGTACGTATCTGCGCTGGATAGCACCGGCACACCACACGCCTTGTAGGCGGAGCCTGTATGTCCGTTATAGCCGAACAAAACTACAGCTAAAAGAGGCCCTGGGGACCAAATTGTTTGTCCATTATAAGCGAAATTCCGTTATATGTGAGTCCGCTATATCCGATGGTTTTTCTGCATGTTCTTAAAGGCGCACGTCCGTTATAGACGATATTCCGTTATAAGCGAGTCCATTATAACGGGATTTTACTGTAATTATTTTGGAATTAATTGTAATGCTAAGACGTAATTTTATAGGCTTTATTATATTGATTATGTAGCAATCTCAGCTCTGTTCTCCATATTATGGAAGTATCACGCAACAAACAACTCAAACAAAATCATGTCATTTTGGTACACCTTACAGATTAACAAAATACTTCAATCAGATAATGTCAAATATTATGTCAGATGAGGACACATAATCCAACAGATTACATGACATGAGTAGTAAGATCGCGGAATTTCGTCCGACGGAACGATCTTTTGGGAATCTGTTGCCACAAGTCGGACGTTCTTTGAGACAACGCTAAACTAAGCGAGACAGTTAGTCTGGTCCGTAGCAGACTTGTTCGTAGGTGTAAATTACCATGGTAACTCAGCGGGGATTCATTTAAGACACGTTGATTGAACGGAACTCTCACTTAAATAAGACAGACTTATCGAAATAAGTGAGGGCAAACGGACTCAGGAGTGACTACAGCCAAAACAATAAACAAAAACCCAGCTTCCGAACGCAACCCAAATCTAACTTATCCAAGTGCAAAGAAATCAAAACAAAACGACAAATTCTACACCTTACTCCCTATCCAAACAACAGCATACAACATAAGCTCACAAAACAAAAATGGCAGTCACTCCCTATGCACCTGACACACACAGAGATCAAAGCGGCAAAGTCCGAGGTGCGCGCGAAGACGTTAACCGAAAACCGAAACCAAAGCGAAAGTACAGACCAGTTCAAATAAAAAATCTAATAAACCAAAACACACAATAAAATCAATCAGAGAAAAGCAAACCAACAATAGCAAATAATGACCTGAGCTCCAGAGGTATCTTGCTTGCCGCTTTTCACTTAGGGGAACGGAAGTGGCGGATGGTGCACGTGACGAGTTGTGGGCGGGGTCTGGAGGGGGAGGCGGAGCGAAGGATGACTGGGGTGTATAATTGCTGTGGGCGGAGCTAACCTTACAGCGACAGGTAACGCTAGTCAGTCCTGTACCTGACAGAAAGCCAGTGCTCAGACCCAAGAACTGGGGATATATGTTCATATTTTCTGCTCCTAGTATCAGTTCTGCCTGCTGCATTTTGAATACTCTGTAAGTTAACATCATGTGTTGTTATTATGCAATTACTAATGGCAATTTATAGTGAGAATAAGAGGTCCAAACTAGGGGTGCACCGATTGCAGTTTTCTGGCCGATCAACGATCACCGATCCTTAGGCAACCTTACCTGCCGATCTCGATTTTTTTTTGCCGATCTTGTTTCTTTCATAACTAAAAGACAGTTACTTCAATGTTTCCATTTGTATTGAGTAAATTGATATGAATACTCACAAAACATGAGGTAGTGTCCTCAAATATAAATGAACATATAAATGAGCATTGCTGTTTGAACTACAAAATCATATTTTTTCTTCCAGACTTTAATTTCTCTAATTTTGTAAAAAAAAATATATATATGTAGCTGTTATGACACACTTGTCCAAAAAATAGGGAGGGAGGCAGCCTGCACTGCACCTCTCTCGGGAATGGGAGAAAAGGCTGATTTAACCCTCTGGGGCCTAGGGGTAGGAAACACACTTTCACTGACTGGGGCATGATCACACATTTCATCACACTTAATTCATGGCAAATAAATTATTTCTTATATATTTGTTTTGCCATTACACTCATCTTTATTTTAATATATATTGTAAATATGTCAGATTTTTGTTAAGTTTGAAATTTGACATCAAAGTATAGACATTGCAAAATGCAGTTTGGAACACTTGCAGAAACATTATAAAAGTACATAGTAAGCAATGCTGGCAGTTTGTTTTGATCCCAGATATCTGATCACCAAAGTCTTGGCTACATGAAGATGACTAAATGGTGTAGATGCAACATTAATTTGGATAAATAAATAAGAAAAACCTAACTCATGTAACTATTTCTGGCTCCTTTCATTGAATATGTAGCAACTTTCATGTGTATGAATGAGCCATTGTCACCTGGCCACGTCCCCAACCCCCTTTTATGGCGCTGAAGGGGATGTATCTGGATCGCGTTTCACCGTTGCGCTGTTAATCAAATTACCATGCGAATGCGATTTGAATACGCGCTAGTGCGGCTATTTAGAATGTGAATAGCGATCTTCGGGTGAGAGCGGTACTACACGCCCCCGATGCAGGTAAAACAAAGTAAGATGACATGGTTTACTTTTTTGCCGATTTAACCTAATTAAAAAAACTTTAATACTTCCGACAATGGACGTTTTGAAAAGAAGACAGATTACGGATTTAGCCAGCGTTTTTTTCATGATTATACATTAAGATTTCAGCGAGATATTTATAAACTGAAATAGACGCGAAAAGTACGCGATGTCGTCGACGACATACTCGACCCCAAAGAGTTAAAAGCATATAACTAAGATCGGTGGATCTCATGGGAATATGGTCGATTTCTGATCCCCTCAAATTAACGTGATCGAGGCCGATCGATCGGTGCGCCGATCGATCGGTGCACCCCTAGTCCAAACACTGATCCGAATTTGACCACTGACACTGAGTACTGTTATTCGTCCCTTGAACATGATACTGATTAGTTAATTAAGACTTAAACATATCAACACCATTCCACACAAGCCAATATCATATTCATGTTGCAATGTTGCTGCACGCCCGCCTTGAGCACCTGTAATTCCAGAGACTTCCGTTTCCACTCCGTCCTGTTCATGAGAATGTGTGTAATCATTAAATCATGCAGAATGTCTGGTGGGTTTAACTACTTTATTTTTCAAAGTAGCTGTGTCATCCAGATATCAACTAACTACTGTGTTAAAGTTGCTTTTGATTTTAACATTTGTACTAGAAATTAAGTTTGTATTACTTATCACATTAATAAGTGTTACCAAATTATTCCAATTTAGGTGCAGTATCGCAATAATCTTTTTCATCAGTCATAGATGGAGGCTCACTTGCAAAGGTGATTAGAAAATGGTCAGAGAAGGACAGATACATAATGAATATCAACTCTGTGGGTGATAATCAAGTCCATCGTATGACTTATTGTCTGTGTGGAGTTTGCACGCTCTCCCTGTGTTAGCGTGGGTTTTCACCGGGGGCTACAGGTTCCTCCCACAGTCCAAAAGTGTGCAGGATAGGTTGATTGGTAAGTCTAAACTGGCCCTGTTTTAGTGTGAGTGTGTGTGTGAGTGTGTGTGTGTGAGTGTGTGTACCCTGTGGTGTATTGGCGGCTGCCCAGGGTTGGTTCCGGCCTGCGCCCATTGTTCCTGGGTTAGGCTCCAGGCCCCCCCGCGACCCCATTTGGGATTAAGCGGTTACAGAAAATGGATGGATGGATGACTGTGCACATGAATGGGTGCTGTTACATGCTGGTACTAACCAACAGATTCAAGCAGAGATAACAGAGTTTTGCCCTACAGTATATCCATATATATGTTAAAAACACTAAGTGTCCAACTCCGGTCCTGGAGAGTTACTATCCAGTAAGTTTTCTATCCTACCTGGCTTCTGATAAGCCACACCTGCTCCTGGTAATTATAGAATTATTGTGGCTCAACAGAAGCCAGGTAGGATAGAAAACCTACTGGTTAGTAGCTCTCCAGGACTGGAGTTGGAGACCCCTGCCTTATAGTTTCTAGTTCAATTTTAATTCACAGGTCTGATTCAGTGTCTAGCACCATATCCATATTAAGAAGTGATTCGATTCTAAGAGAGTGAACATTCAACAATGAGCTTTTTATGTTTGGTTTCTCTTGAATCTGATTTAACCTTAACAGTGGACGGAGATACCTTAATGAAAGCCCCATTTGCATGAATTGAAGTGACCGTTCACCTGTCATTGCTCTGAGGTAGAGGGTGACCAGTTATGATAAGGGCCTTCTCTGTGTCCCTGTCAGACCCTGGAAGAGGCAGCAAGCTACCAGGATGCCTTGGAGCGCTTGTCCAAGGTGCCCATCATCAGCACCGTCTACTACATCGTGGGCGGTGTGCAGCCAGGGGAGGGCGCAGTGGTGACCAGGGACCGCTCAGGAGCAGCAGACGTGTGGGTGCTTGATCCTCTCCATGGACAGTGAGTGCCCCCCCCCCCCCCTAAACACATAGCAGGCAGTCAAATGTGCCCATCCCTCACCCCCTGAATGACCGTTTCTGTAATAGTGACAATAAAGATCTATCTATCTTATAGCAGTTAAGGTTTCCTACCAGCATTTTGGATGTATCCGAAATTAACTTTGTTTTGGCTGGATCCTATTCCACATGGGTACAAATATACCTTCAAACTAAAAAATTATATAAACCAAATTATATACTGTACAAAATTCATAGGCAGTGGAAGAAAATGTTTAAGGCTATTTATCTTGGTAGTTAGCATGTGTTTGCGCAGGAAAAACACAGTTTAACATTAGAACATATGCAAATTGACACTAACACAATAAAATGAATCTCTTATGTTCTCCGAAAACCTACTGCATAGCTGGAAACTTGATGGATAGATAGATGAACACTCCTTTGGTTTCCAGACATCTTTTCAGTGGCACCTCAGCCATTCCATGTATTCCTTAAATTTCACCACCAGCTCAATTAATTAACTTAATTAGTAAAGTCAAGTCAAAAAACCCATGGGTGTATTGGACAGCTGCAAATGCTGGGGAGTTAGGATAGGTTTACATGGTGGAGCTGGCACACTGACAGACATGATGTCATACTTTTACACCAATCAGAAGGTAATTTAAACACTATTTTCATTGACTGCCTGAGACATTTATAGGAATATTCCCACATATTGGATCTCTCTCTTATTGGTTCCCTGTGCCTTTCAGTTTATGTTCTTTAGCACTGTATTCATTCTTTCTACATATGCTCCTTGGGTTACGTTCTGATAAATCGTAAGGCAAAAATATTGTAAAGCCAAAATGTATTTTAATACAGTATACCTAACCTAACAAACATCATAGCCTAGCCTACCTTAAACATGCTTAGAACATTTACATTTGCCTACAGTTAGGCAGAATCATTAACACAATACTTATTTTATAATTTAGTGTTGAACATCTCATGTAATGTATGGAATAATATACTGAAAGTGAAAAACAGAATGGAATTGGAATCATAAAGTCAGTAACAACGTAACACAGGCCATTGTAACCTGGGGAGCATCTGTATAGCCTCGGGAAATATACTTATTGCACTGCGTAGTCTCACTAAAAGAGTGACGTGATTTTTTTCTACTTCAGGTGGTTCAGGGTAGAGACCAACTATGATCACTGGAATCCTCCACCACATGGAGATGACCGTAGGTGAGGCCAAGTCTCAAAACACTCAGTCATGCTGTTATTTAAAACAGTCATCACTATTTTACCCTTTTTTCCCTCAGAACACCAACCATCAAGGCCTTAAATGCTACTGGTCAAGAGAACATTAATTTGGATTCACTTTTTAAGGTAGGTAGACTAATCCTTGTAAACACAAGCTGTACTGAGGATGCACGAGTCATGTCAAAACCAAAAAAATGTTAAACCTGTTTCACTTGATTGGGAAAAAATGCTTCAGTGCAGCAGCTAAGACTTAATGTTTTGACAGGTTTTGTCAGCAAGTCCAACATGCAATAGGTGAGCAGAAATATTTTTTCTCCTCTCTGTAAAATATCCCTGTATGTTACTATGGAGAGCAGCGCAGTCTGTCATATGCTGCGACAGTGCAGCTTTGAAACGTTGCCTGAAAGTCACAGAGAATAGTGCAGCGTGTCGCTCTGTATTGTTTGTGACTGTGAACAAGTTTTTTTTCTAGGATAACGATTTACACAACAGTGATGAGCGCTGGCACTCCAGAGAAATATCGTACCGTAATGAGAGAGGTAAGGAAGGCTGGATATGCGGCTTTTTTCAGAATGAACTCCAAAGTGCCTCGGATATATTCTGTCTTCTTAAGTCCAGGCTTTTGGCTTTCAGCTTTAGTAGTTAATTTAGATAAAGCAACAATACTTAAAACAACGTTCTTTGTGTATTTTGGGAGGTAACTGACAAACGGGGTAGGATTAGTCTAGGTATTGTTTACTTTAATATTAGGATCAACAACAAATATAAATAATACTTCCATCAATTTTTGCAATGGGACATTAAACTAAGTACACTTTTTAATTTCACAAATCAAAAATTCACACTGTAAAACAATTATAATATTATATGATCAACTAATGTTTCCTTTTCCATTTTTAGAAATGCAACTTGGAGTGAATAGCTGGCCCAGAAGCATAAATACTCAGGAGAACGTTAGTGTTTGAATAGGAATTATGTGCTTGTAAGCAATGAACCCTAAGCAATGAACAATTAACCCTCAGTTGACCAATCAGTATGCCTTTTTGTCTTCTTTCATTTTATTCATGCACATTTTGTTATAGGTTAAGGTTTGTTATAGGTTTAAATCTAGATAAAATCTTAGATCTACATATATGATATCAGTTTTTTAAAGCTTGCAATTAACTCATGGTTTACAACACTCCAAATGCCTATAAAAATAATGTTTTATACTAATAAAATTGATATCGCATGTCCTCCTGTGTGTAATCTGCTTTTTTGCCTTCGTAGTAGCCTGGCACTTGCTCACTATCCATGGTTGGGCAAGAGCTTTGAATAGACAATAGTTCTGACGTCAGTTAAAGGCCGTGCCTTGTGATTGTTTTTCTTTTGTACTGACTCAGACACGCTTCTCTATTCACCACATCTGGTGGTAGAAACAGCGGCTCACCAAAAAAATCTTCCAACTAGGACTTTATTCTGACTATAAAACCAATAAAGAGAATGTAAAAACTCACTGAACTTTAAGCTCTCATCTGGGTTGTTGCACCAAATGTAGTCCTGATGTAGAATCTAAATGACCTTTTGGAAAGCAGTTGTTTCCTGTAGTTTGTAACTCAATGCATGTACGGAATGGTAGCAGGAGTAGGGGTAATACGGTAACTGTATGGCCACGCTTGCGCCGTACCTGTAAAAGGAGAAGAGACTTAGCCTTGTAATTATTACACTATTACAGTAGGGATGGGAAGTCCGACTCAACTGATTCAATTCTTTCGAACTGTCCGTTGTAATGAATCGATTCTAACATCGATTCTATGATTCACTATTTTTTTTGCGCCTGACTGACTCAACGAATCATGGTATCGGATAATAAATCGAACGGTGTCTCAAGGTTACGTTATTTGACTGAAAGATGGCGCTGGTGTTCAACAAAAATGTTCAGCTTAAGTATTCACAATAAATATTATATATATATATATATATATATATATATATATATATATATATAAAGCAGAAAGGGTGTCGATGCTGATGAAAGACATATAGTTCTATTATACAGAAATGCAATAATTTACCGTTGTGATAAATGATGAACAGCTGCGTTTATTTTATTTTATTCCTTTTAACAGCGTAACTGCATTTCCGCAGAAAACGCCGCGAGGGCTCTTGGGATCGATTCACCAAGTCACCTAGTGTCTGAAAACCGTAAGTTCGATTCGTTCATCGAACAGGTTCTCGGGGAGTTGGTGAGACCGTATATCAATAGACTAATACAGCAACCGAGGGGCTGTTCCAAGAAGCGAGCTAACCTCAAAAGCCAGGCTTATTTCGACAATCCCGGCTTAATTTTTCTAAATTCGGTTCCACAAACGAGGCTAACCTGAAGTTCCGCTTATAGTTCCCATATCAACATATGCTCTTGGACAAGCCTGCCGCCCTGCTCCGTGGCAGGTTAGCTGTGAAGCTTAGCTAATTAGCTTGATGAATATGATTGGACAAGCCATGTGATGTCACACAGCACGACATTCTGCGGGGCTGGGATTATTCTGCTGCTGTTCTCTCCCTCTCTCAATCTCTTTCTCCCTCTCTCACACACATTGACCCACCAATATAAAATTATTACAGATTACATGCAGGCGATTCCAATTACTCAGAAAGTATAAAATGACAAGGAGTGCATTGAAGGCTTTTACATAAATAACCATGGCGTGCCCGTTAATTCATAATCCAGTTGATGAAGGAGTGCGGGTCATTCATAGAGCTTTAAGGCAACAGGTTCCACAAGTACTTCGGCCCAGGATAGATCCGTTGAATTTTCCGGATGATTATTTATACGAGCGCTATAGATTTAGTAGACGCAGTATTACATATTTGTGTCAGTTATTGGAACCTTACATTTCTAAGAATACACGTCGCTCTAAAGCACTTACGTGTGTGCTTTACGTTACTTTGCCAGTCGTTCATTTCTGTACAGTGTGGGGGATGCTGAACATTTATTCAACGCTACAGTGTGCCGAGAAATCAGAATGGTTTACGTTGCATTAAAGTCCTTTTTAAATACATTCATTACCTTTCCTGGCCACCGAGGCGTTCTTGGCATTAAGGAAACTTTCTTTGGAATTAATGGTGCTGAATCTTTAAACATCTAGTAATTTACAACACATAAATCATTACCTGTACACAGCAAATACTTCATGGGTTTATAAGGAAGAGACAAATGTTATTCGCTGCAAAATAGTTTCAAGTTCATACGGCTAGCATTTCTGAGCAAATAGAAATCGTTTCCTCATCCTCCTGTGCAGAGTGCGAATTGCCCCTCCGTAATTGGGGGGTACTGCCTTCATAACACTGCTATGACCATTATGGTCCGTCACCGCGTCAATACGAATAGCCACCAGGACCAATGTTAAGGGGTGTTTACTAACATGTATGTAACACACGGTCATGGTCTGGACATGCGACACAATGAGAATCAATACAGAAGATCTCATTATCCTTATCCCTATCCAAAAGAACTTGGTTTTGATAACTCCCAGGAATTATCCTAGGAGAAGTATACTAGTAAAAGTAATAAGCCTATACATTTACAAACAGCCTGGTCTGGTCCAGCAGTCTGGTGTTATTCCTGCCCTCTCAGTCCTCCAGCTCCGACAGCCTTCAGAAATACATATTTACCTATTAGGCTAATATCTGTCTTGATGATGCAGTAGATCTTAAAGTACAGCCTCATTTCTAACTCACCTCTTGGTTCTGCGTGCTGTCCTCATCCTGCCATCTCCCTGCTCACTGTCCTCATCCTGCCATCTTCCTGCTGTCTGCTCACTGTCCTGCACACTGTCCTCATCCTGCCATCTTCCTGCTGTCTGCTCACTGTCCTCATCCTGCCATCTTCCTGCTGTCTGCTCACTGTCCTCATCCTGCCATCTTCCTGCTGCCTGCACACTGTCCTCATCCTGCCATGTTCCTGCTCACTGTCCTCATCCTGCCATCTCCCTGCACACTGTCCTCATCCTGCCATCTTCCTGCTGTCTGCTCACTGTCCTGCACACTGTCCTCATCCTGCCATCTTCCTGCTGCCTGCACACTGTCCTCATCCTGCCATCTTCCTGCTGTCTGCTCACTGTCCTCATCCTGCCATCTTCCTGCTGTCTGCTCACTGTCCTCATCCTGCCATCTTCCTGCTGCCTGCACACTGTCCTCATCCTGCCATGTTCCTGCTCACTGTCCTCATCCTGCCATCTTCCTGCTGTCTGCTCACTGTCCTCATCCTGCCATCTTCCTGCTGCCTGCACACTGTCCTCATCCTGCCATCTTCCTGCTCACTGTCCTCATCCTGCCATCTCCCTGCTGTCTGCTCACTGTCCTCATCCTGCCATCTCCCTGCTGCCTGCTCACTGTCCTGCACACTGTCCTCATCCTGCCATCTTCCTGCTGCCTGCACACTGTCCTCATCCTGCCATCTTCCTGCTCACTGTCCTCATCCTGCCATCTCCCTGCTGTCTGCTCACTGTCCTCATCCTGCCATCTCCCTGCTGCCTGCTCACTGTCCTGCACACTGTCCTCATCCTGCCATCTTCCTGCTGCCTGCACACTGTCCTCATCCTGCCATCTTCCTGCTGTCTACTCACTGTCCTCATCCTGCCATCTCATCCTGCCATCTCCCTGCTCAGTCCTCATCCTGCCATCTCCCTGCTGCCTGCACACTGTCCTGCACACTGTCCTCATCCTGCCATCTCCCTGCTCACTGTCCTCATCCTGCCATCTCCCTGCTGCCTGCTCACTGTCCTCATCCTGCCATCTCCCTGCTGCCTGCTCACTGTCCTGCACACTGTCCTCATCCTGCCATCTCCCTGCTGCCTGCTCACTGTCCTCATCCTGCCATCTTCCTGCTGCCTGCACACTGTCCTCATCCTGCCATCTCCCTGCTGCCTGCTCACTGTCCTCATCCTGCCATCTCCCTGCTGCCTGCTCACTGTCCTGCACACTGTCCTCATCCTGCCATCTCCCTGCTGCCTGCTCACTGTCCTGCTCACTGTCCTCATCCTGCCATCTTCCTGCTGCCTGCTCACTGTCCTCATCCTGCCATCTCCCTGCTCACTGTCCTCATCCTGCCATCTTCCTGCTGCCTGCTCACTATCCTCATCCTGCCATCTCCCTGCTGCCTGCTCACTGTCCTCATCCTGCCATCTCCCTGCTGCCTGCTCACTGTCCTCATCCTGCCATCTCCCTGCTCACTGTCCTCATCCTGCCATCTTCCTGCTGCCTGCTCACTATCCTCATCCTGCCATCTCCCTGCTGCCTGCTCACTGTCCTCATCCTGCCATCTCCCTGCTGCCTGCTCACTGTCCTGCTCACTGTCCTCATCCTGCCATCTTCCTGCTGCCTGCTCACTGTCCTCATCCTGCCATCTCCCTGCTGCCTGCACTGTCCTGCACACTGTCCTCATCCTGCCATCTCCCTGCTGCCTGCTCACTGTCCTGCACACTGTCCTCATCCTGCCATCTCCCTGCTGCCTGCTCACTGTCCTCATCCTGCCATCTCCCTGCTGCCTGCTCACTGTCCTGCACACTGTCCTCGTCCTGCCATCTCCCTGCTGCCTGCTCACTGTCCTCATCCTGCCATCTTCCTGCTGCCTGCTCACTGTCCTCATCCTGCCATCTCCCTGCTGCCTGCACACTGTCCTCATCCTGCCATCTTCCTGCTCCTGTGCCTCTCCTGCCTTCTGCTGACCACCACTTTCCTTCATACACATTAAGTTTGCAAAACTGCACCTATACTTTTAGTGTAACGTTCTGTAGCTCTTGACACTAATATTTCCTACTTTTTTTTTTTTACCACCAATAAAGTCTGATGTCCCCATCTTTCCTTTTCCTCATATTGTGTCTGTGAATAAAATCTAATCTATATTTAACAAAACAGTATCTGGGCTATCAGATGAAACTTCTAAAAATGTCTATAAATATGAAATTATGGAATGCAGAATCAATACCACTAAAATTCAAATAATAGGGCTTATTATTTGATAGCAAGTTTTTTTTTTACGTTGCCCTTTTAGGTTTCACTTATAGTAATGTTTTTTTCAGAGCATAACGTTAGACCTTCTTATGCATTAACATTAGACTAATAACAAACCACACAGTGACAGGCTAAGTGGCGAATTAATTTCAGAAAGGCACAATTTATTCGTGATAAAATGAGAATGGAAACACAGGGAGTTCATCTCCTTGGAAAATTACCATGATCGATTTTACCTCACCAAATAAGCCTGGTTTAAATACTTTGTACTTAGCTTATCTTGCTAGTTAACGTAACTATCGTTGACTGTTACTGTACCGGTGTTCTGTCGAGTTGAGCTACTTTGTCGAGGTAAGCTATGGTTAGAGCTATCGATTAGCACTACGGTAGTTTACCTCGGCAAAGTAGCTCAACTCGACAGAACACCGGCCGTGGAGATCCCTGACGAGGCCACAGAGGGGTATCTTATGTATGGTCTTAAAGTTAGACATCGCGGCCTTGTATGGAGTTCAAAAAAGAGGGCATTCATGGCCTGATGTTTAGAGTCAGGGCGTTTAAGGTTACGTTCTATGAAACCATAAAAAAAAAAAAACATTTAAGTTGATGTTTACCTTAGTCCACACTGTTGCATTCGTCGATGTACCGTCCAGCGACTAACTCCATACAAGGCCGCGATGTCTTTAACTTTAAGACCATACATAAGATACCCCTCTATGGCCTCGTCAGGGATCTCCACGGCCGGTCGTCCCACTCCCCGTGACAGAGACGAAGATAATCGATCTTCCACCACTCTCAAGGGTTCAGCAGCCAAACGAGTGTCGAGGCCTGTTAAGGCCGACAATTCTGCAAGATGCTCCAATATTGATCTTGTCCTGTCACCTACATACGCCTAAAAATCTCCTGAAACATTATTTCTCTGTTCATGCTCCACTTCATCTGCCAATGAATTCAACGATCTTATCAGATCTCCAGCCGCCATGTTTCAAACGATCTAAACATAACACGCTTCCTCCAATCCCCGCCTTGACGCAGTGATTGCCGTAGGGTGGGCGTGGTCAGCTCGGAATGCATTTTCAAAGCCGCATTGAATTTTGCTACAAATTTCCCACGGCGTCATGATGAAAATGCAATCGTAAGTGTCCTAACTGTTAGTCTAAATGCATTTAGGACAAATAACATTTAAATGATAATTTTGCTACTGTTTCTGCTTGGACACGTTACACATATCAAATCAGTTTGGGTTATACATTTTCATTTTAATTTTGCCACTAATAAAGCATTAAAATAGTATGCACTTTACAACTTATGACTACTGTTGGAAATGGCAAATGTAAATAATATAATTTAATTTTCAATTTCATTCTGCACCAAATTTTGCACCCGTGGAGGTGATGGAAAATGTAAATTTAAATACAGAATTACATTGCCATTTTGAATATTGCGTTGCCATTTTTTATATTGCATTGTCATTTTGCATATTGTATTGCCATTTTGCATATTGCATTGCAAATTGAATTTTGCTACACATATGCTTCCATAGATTCACTGCAGTAGCTGCTGAAGGTATTGTGCTGATAGAAGAAGAAAACTTGTGAATGCATTTGGTTTAACGGAAACACAGTGGTAAAGGCAATGACAGGATAAGTCCCTGAATTGGACAGTAGGAAAGAAGATTTTGATTGGTATTTGGAACAGTTTGAAAGATGGCTGCAAATGATATTGCCGATGGGAAGAAAGCAGATGTTTTCCTGAGTGTGTTTGGTCCCACAGAATATGGACTGTTGAAGAATTTAGTTGCACCAAGGAAGATTGTGGAAGTGTCATATAATGATGTCACACGTGCCCTGTCTGCATTTCAAGCCAAAGCCCATTCTGATTGCTGACCGCTGAAAATGATTTAACATTCAGTAAGGCCTGTTGTATTGCACTTGCTCTCAAGCTGGCATACAAAGACAGAAAAGAGTGGAGAGAACATGTTGATACTCCAAATGGGGGAGTTCACAAGATCTCCAGTACTTCAGGTGACAGACTGCATCACAAGAAAGGTGGTGGTTCCCGTTACAACCATCAGGATGATTCAAAAACTAAACAACAATGCTCCTTTACGGGGCCGAAGCAGAAGTCCTATCAATGTGGCAAAGACAATCATCAGTCGAATGAATGTTACTGTCACACTGTAACATGCCATGGATGTGGTAAAGTTAGCCATCTGAAAAGGGTCTGCAAGAGAACAAAGCCTAGAGAAAAAAACTCAAATGACGACAGTAGCAGCTGATGAAACAAATGCCTTGGATTATTGTGATGATGAGGCACACTGCTCAAGAAAACAAAGATGGGATTTTTGTCATACTGGAGTTGTCTGGGAGACCTGTGAGCATGCAGGTGGATACAGGGGCATCAGTGTCTTTGGTCCCTCAGACTATTTATTTATACACTCACCTAAAGGATTATTAGGAACACCTGTTCAATTTCTCATTAATGCAATTACCTAATCAACCAATCACATGGGAGTTGCTTCAATGCATTTAGGGGTGTGGTCCTGGTCAAGACAATCTCCTGAACTCCAAATTGAATGTCAGAATGGGAAAGAAAGGTGATTTAAGCAATTTTGAGCGTGGCATGGTTGTTGGTGCCAGAAGGGCCGGTCTGACTATTTCACAATCTGCTCAGTTACTGGGATTTTCACGCACAACCATTTCTAGGGTTTACAAAGAATGGTGTGCAAAGGGAAAAACATCCAGTATGTGGCAGTCCTGTGGGCGAAAATGCATTGTTGATGCTAGAGGTCAGAGGAGAATGGGCCGACTGATTCAAGCTGATAGAAGAGCAACTTTGACTGAAATAACCACTCGTTACAACCGAGGTATGCAGCAAAGCATTTGTGAAGCCACAACATGCACAACCTTGAGGCGGATGGGCTACAACAGCAGAAGACCCCACCAGGTACCACTCATCTCCACTACAAATAGGAAAAAGAGGCTACAATTTGCACGAGCTCACCAAAATTGGACAGTTGAAGACTGGAAAAATGTTGCCTGATCTGATGAGTCTCGATTTCTGTTGAGACATTCAAATGGTAGAGTCAGAATTTGGCGTAAACAGAATGAGAACATGGATCCATCATGCCTTGTTACCGCTGTGCAGGCTGGTGGTGGTGGTGTAATGGTGTGGGGGATGTTTTCTTGGCACACTTTAGGCCCCTTAGTGCCAATTGAGCATCGTTTAAATGCCACGGCCTACCTGAGCATTGTTTCTGACCATGTCCATCCCTTTATGACCACCATGTACCCATCCTCTGATGGCTACTTCCAGCAGGATAATGCACCATGTCACAAAGCTCGAATCATTTCAAATTGGTTTCTTGAACATGACAATGAGTTCACTGTACTAAAATGGCCCCCACAGTCACCAGATCTCAACCCAATAGAGCATCTTTGGGATGTGGTGGAACGGGAGCTTCGTGCCCTGGATGTGCATCCCACAAATCTCCATCAACTGCAAGATGCTATCCTATCAATATGGGCCAACATTTCTAAAGAATGCTTTCAGCACTTGTTGAATCAATGCCACGTAGAATTAAGGCAGTTCTGAAGGCGAAAGGGGGTCAAACACCGTATTAGTATGATGTTCCTAATAATCCTTTAGGTGAGTGTATATCAATATATATCAAGAGCACCTGAAGAACTGCCCTCTGCAGCCGGCAGTCATTCATCTATCTTCATATACAGGTGATTCCATCCCTGTACTTGGAGATGTCCAAGTGCCAGTGAAGTATTAAGGAAATGAGTGGAAACTGCCACTTCTGTTCATGAAAGGCAACAAACCACCATTACTGGGAAGTCTCTGAAATTGCCCATATGGACCACAAACCACTTCTGACCATTTTAGACCCCCATCTGCAATACCAACTCTTGGTGCTTATTGCATGCAATGCTAGGCTTTAATCCTGTTGTCATATGATTATGACATACAGTATAGATGATCCAGTGACCATGCCAACACGGATGCATTGTCACATCTCCCATGCAAGTGCCACACTGGAAATGAAGATGAGTACTTCAGGTGTCACTTGTTGATCAGCTGGCTGTCCAGAAGATTCAAGATATGACTCGATCCTTATAAAGGTCCTTGATCTTACGTTGTCAAGATGGTCAAAGTTTGGGTCAAACCCTGATCCATTCTGGATTAGGAAAGACCAGTTGTTCACACACCAAGGATGTGTTCCATGGCGGTCAAGCGTCATCATACCACAGAAGTTCAGACAGAGACTGCTATCAGATTTACACAAGGGACATCCTGGAATAAAGCAGATGAAGGCTGACGTTTCCTGTGGTGGCCTGGACTAGATCAGAAGATTCATGACTTTGTACAGTAGGTCAGTGTACAGCATGTGAAATTACACCAAACATGGGCTACGGCACCATAGGAAAGAATACATGTGGATTTCGCTGAACTGAATAAGCAGCACTCTCTGATGGTAGTAGATGTTTATTCAAAGTGGCTTGAAGTCCTGCCTACTAAACAGGTGATGGCTGAGAAGACGGCACACCTTCTCAGGAACCTCTGCGTCATATAGCCTGCCCAAGGTTCTGGTATCACACAATAGCCCTCCATTTACTTCAACAGAGAGGTTGCATTCCATGTACCTAAAGCCAGTTTTGGTAACTGACGATCGGTCCACCAAGGCTCCTGCCTTCAACTGCCACCCAATCTACATTGCACCCACCCCCCACGGCTCCCCCTGCAGGTGGTGGGCCCACAAGGAGGGCAGACCCATGTTATTTGTCCATGCTATGCCTGGTCGGGACCCATGGGTGGAGGCTTGACCACCAGGCGCTCATCCTCGAGTTCCCGCTCCAGGACAAGTCTCCGGGCTCCCCAATCCGGGAGGGGTAACATAGTCCTTTATATTGACCCTCATGGGAGTCTGTTTGAACCACACTTAGTCAGGCCGCTCACCTATAATGAATTTGCCTTGGGAGACCCTATCAGGTGCGGCTGCCCCCAACATCATAGCTCCTAGAATCATGGAGGCATGCAAACCCCTCCTCCACGATAAGGTGGCGATTCATGGAGGGGTATATACCATTTGTGTTGTTTCATATTAATGAAGATGGTAAAACTTATGTTAAGTGAGAGTGTTGGTTATTTCACAATTCTGCTGAATCTAAAATTGAGTTTGATGTTATGCTGCTGTCAAAATCATAACCGCTGAGGCCAAATCTATAATAATGAACCATAAAACAATTTGTTGTTGAAGAGACTCTTTAATTGTGAAATACAAATAGTTTTTACATAATATTTTAGTATATTATTTAAAAAGGTGAACAAGGCACATAAAATGGACAGTGAGAGACTTTGCAAGGTATAGTTATTGCTTTCCTATAAGTAGACTGGACTGGAAAAGGTTACGCTCTATCACCTCTGCTCAGGTACATTCTCATTCTATACATTCAATAGCACCTACATGTGGCAAGCATAGAACAGTAATTTATCATTTAAGCCAAATTTACCAAAGATTCTGCCATAAGAGAAAGTATATTATTATATCTGTATACTATATATATGCTATATCATAGTCTGTAAATGGAATGATCTGACTGGACAATTTTAAAATTTAATGTTCAGTCACCCGACTAAATGGCTATTTGACTCAATTAGCTCTGCTCCTTAAGTCATCACAGAATCTTATCATGTTAGGTCTCTGTAACTATAAAATTTTCAACATTTTTCTAATTCCTCACAGTGTTCATGAGTCTTCCTAATGTTTCTGTGAGCATGAAAAGCTTTTGGTGTGTTTTCTGTGGCTCTGAAGTAAATTGAAGGTGGTCATATACTATAGATATTTAGTACACTTTTTAATGTAATATATACTGTAGATACATTTCTCACAGAATACTATATACATAATATTTGAATGCCATATTCTTACTTTTGTTTTTTCCTTCAATATATTCTTAATGCATGTTGACAAATAACTATGTCCAGTGTCGGGTAAGTTAGTCACAACAGTAATCCATTCCAGGCAGTTCAGGTCCAGGAAGTACAAATCCAAACCAAGGTTTTGTTTCAACCAATCAGTTGAATATAAAGAGTCACAGTCACAGAGTACTCAACTGGTTGATTGAAACAAAACCTTGGTCTGGATTTTCACTTTCTGGAGCTGAACTGTCTGTATTGCATTACTTTTGTGACTAACTTCCCCAACACTAAGTCATGATAAAAGGTTTCATTGCAGTCACTGTCGAGTGAACCTCTTGCTTAACCTCTACATGAGTAAGTCAGGTAATGTGAGCAGCCCGCTGGCTAAGTGGGTGGCGGTCGCTGTCGTAGCCAAGTCGTCACCATGAAAGGCAGGCACCTCAAGTCCCTTCCCAGAATGCTTAGCGGCGGATCCGTCTCCACGCAGAAGGCGGACCGACTCCCACGTAGGGCGGCGAAGGGGCCGGTGACGTCGAAGCGCAGCCCGCACGCATCGCTGACTGCCGAGGGGGCGTCGTGGGGGCTCAGGGTCTCCCGTGTCGCGGGGTTAGTGGGCCGCAGCCCCGGCAGCCCCCGCCTCACGTGCCAGAGGGGCAGCACCACATAGGCCTGCTGCAGCTGCTCCCCCAGGCCGTGCGGCACCTGCGCAGACCAGCAGTGCTGGCCAGGCTCACCTGTGGAGCAGAGACACAGCCTGCTTCTGCCATAGGCTGATCTACGTTTACATTTCCAAAACCAAGTTGAATGAGTAAAAATAAATTCTAACTCCTTAAACAGAAAACCTTAGGTTTCTAATTTTGGGGCAGCAGGTGCTATAAAGACTAAGACACACTTATTATGAGATGCATCCTTTGCTGAACTTGCCTATTCAGTTCTGGGGGGAGGGGGGGCTGTTGTCTCGCACCTGGAGGTTTGAATATTTCCTCCAGGTATTGTAGATGGTTTAGAATATACAGCGAGGCAAACTGGTCTGCCGCGGATTAGGGATGCGCCCCAGTGTGCCCAGTGACGGACTGGCAATCCCACTAGCGAGTTTGTTTGGGCTCTGTGCTTCCTTGGATAGGGTCCAGGTTCACTGTGCCCTTGGACTGGATAAGTAGCTGGAAGATGAATTTATATTTTCTAAAAAAAAATTTGTGTGATTAGGACACCATATGTAACAAAGAAACAAACAAAAAAAAGATGCATAGCTTTTCCCTCTAATGATATCGACGATCCAGCTGTCCATGCCCCGCCATAAGAGATTTACCGATTGATGACTGATCGCTAGGAACTAACAAACGGAATGGCCAGCGAGACCTTCTGGCCAAACGGCGAGAAGACACACGGGATGGGGTCTGACGGGCATCGAGCCTGACAGCTCCCTATAATAGAAATTGCCTAATAAGGTATTAAGACTTACTTAATATTAGTAATATGCCATTACTCGAGAGATAAAATATCGTACGTAGTATCGTTTACTAACCTACACGTGATACATTTATAATTACACACATTAGAAGTCACACACAAAACTAACTATAAATGCAGTACTGTGCAAAAGTCTTAGGCAGTCAAAGGAAATGTTTAAAGCTATTTATCTACGTAGTACATTTGCTCAGAACGAAAAACACGATTTAACATTAGAACACATGCAAATTAAGTGTAACTATAAAAATTAATAGGGATTTCTTCTGGTCTCCAAAAGTCACTAATACGTTTTCGGATAGCAAGAAGGACGCCGTTTGAATTACAAGACCTCTCCTCAGGGGCATCTCAGCCATTCCGTGTATTCGTTACATTTAATCACAAATTTGCTTAATTAATTTTATTAGTTTAAAAAGTCAGTGGGGTATTGATTAGCCATACAAGATATGCAAGTGGCCAAGTCAAAAATACATGGGTGTATTGGATGGTTGCTACAAATACTTGGATGACTTTAGGAGAGTCTTTGAAATCGTTGACACGTATACAGACATCATATGCGTAAAATGAAGATGATTGAAACATCGTTTTTTTGACAGCTTAAGACTTTTGCACAATTCTGTATGAATATATATAAACTCATCTTGCAACCTATATTGTGACACATGAAGACTGATATTATAGCGTACTTTAAAAAGCAATTTAATTTGTGAATTTACTTTTCGAGTG
This sequence comes from Paramormyrops kingsleyae, assembly GCF_048594095.1. Lineage (NCBI taxonomy): Eukaryota > Metazoa > Chordata > Actinopteri > Osteoglossiformes > Mormyridae > Paramormyrops > Paramormyrops kingsleyae. Next base: position 11,232,185 of record NC_132798.1, on the reverse strand, counting down.
AGATTAAATCTTTAACATACAAAAATACTATAAATGTTTAAAATAATGATAATCTGAGGCAGGTCTATACAAAACGATAATCAAATCAGAATGGAATCAATTTTTTACATAGAACAAACACAGAAACATCACTATAGAACTACTTCCCTTCAGAGAATACGAAATGTACATGGTTTACCAACACGTTCGTCCTCCTCTCTAACCTGCGCTTGTGGGTCTGAAGCGAACCGTCCGCCTGTCTCCGCTCTCCGCCATCCGGCTGTATGTCTGCGAAGTACAGCTCAGGATACAGTCGGATGGTGCTTTGGCATCTCCGATCAAGAGCCGCTCCTTCCCGCTGTCATCCCTGCCATCACGCAGGGCGGAGGCCAGTGCTAAAAGGACCGGCAGGATCCAGGAAAGGGGCATGCTGACCCGGCACAATGCCTGGACTGGACTTCAACCAGCAGTTTCCTAGCGCGGGTAGGGGAGGGAGGGGTACTACAGTACGTGCACACTAAAAGGGGCGTGTTTCATTCAGTTTGCCAAACACAGCTTAATTAAAAACCCAAAAGTCAATAATACTCAGTTCAAAGTATTGGACTATAAATATAACAGGGCCCTTAATACTTGCATGTGACTTTAGGAAGTTAATACGTCGGGCTTGTGATATTCGGTGTGTATATTAACTAACCCTGTCCAGCCGTAAGTGACCACATACAGACGCCAATAATAGTTTGTAACAAAGCTTTTATTTAGTTCGAATGAAGCACCAAACGCATTAAGTGGAGCATTATATATATATATATATATAGCATTTAAGATAATTAACGAATATAGTGTGTACTTTATTGCTCTCTTTAAAGATGACTGTTTATTTGGATACATTTTAGCAAAAGAACATGCATTTGTATATCTATAAACTCCACGGCTGGGGTGCCGCAGACAGTAGCTATAGGCATCTGCTGATGACACTCACGATCAGCTTGTTTCTGTGATTTGAAGAATTTTCTAACAAATCTGGACCACTTTCTAACTAATTTAAAATCTAAACAGGCTAGCTTAAGCAACCTGCTACTTTTTAATACGCTACTTGAATTGCTAAAGAGATACTGTAACTATATCTAATACAATAATAGACACTGACCATTTTAAGCGTGAGTGTGAACTGGCAGCGAAGACGTAATTACACCGTTTAGGTTTGCAATTCTCTTAAATTAGGAGAATGCTATCGATAAATTATATTTAATATTACGAAAAACAAAGTTTCAGTTTCACACCAGGAAAAATGTGTAAGCTTTATCATTTAAGCCCTTGAATTATAGTTAAATTAATTGAAATAGTAAACCTTGGATAATAATAGAAAACGATTCGTTCAGCAGCGAACAATGCCAGTAAATTCATGGAAAATCACTGGGCAGCTGCAGCCTGGGGAATAAGGTTAAACAATATCAACTCGATATTTTCTGAAAAATGTAGTACTTGGAATGAAATGATCTACGTTCAGGCTGCAGCTTTGAGGTATGTGATAGTACAACAACAAATGCCTAAGTCTTTTTTTAAGATTTGGCAAGAAAAAAGCTTACATTCTTGTTGGGAACATTGGGAACCACTTTTTTATGTCTTTTGACAAGAGCCTCCAGAACCCCCGTTATTCTGCATGAAAATGTTTTCCATTTACGGACAAAATGTCATGCACATAAAGTAGGTTCAGAAGTTTAGATGATTTGTTTGTTGCAGGTTTTCTTTTCCAGTGGAATAGAAACTCATATCAAGCTACTGAGTTACTAAGAATGTTTTTAATGGTAAAAATCTGCAGTGGTTTGGTAAAAGTTTGAATCAACAGATCAGTTAAGGTCTCAAGCCAAATTGATGGGTTACGGTTCAGTGCGACATGTGGATCCCTTAGAGAGCTGAGACTCAGCCAGCAGGCAGCAGTTATGGCAGGTCGTGGCTGTGAGCTCTAGACAAAGCCGCTCTAAGCTGTGCGTGTGCCTGTGGAGTTTGGAGTCCGTCTTAGACTGACGGGCAGCGACACTCTTGGACCAGACGCACCGAGGAGATGACCAGTGTGTCGAACTCATCCAGGTAGAGAAATGGAAGCGGACGCTGGGAGGACGGCTGGCAGGACGGCGCCTGGGGAGAGAGGCGGGGCAGGACCTGGTCAGCAGGCACAGCTTCTGGAGCTCTGTACCCCAGGCTGGCCGGCTCTGCGCTAACAGCCTACGCTGCTGTAGCAAAGATGATGTTTTCAGCACCATCAGTCATGTGGGTCCTTCACCAGATCCAGTGGACTATGATCTCTTTTTACTGAGAATGCAGCACATAGCCTGCAGTGTTCCCACTATTTTGGGTTGACATTATTTAGCCTGTGAAACGGAACATTTCCCCGGAAATAAAGGTGCCATATCTGTACTTATGAGTGAAACATATCTAACAAGCCACTTATCTGTACCTGTCGTAATAGATTGTGCTTCCGTCTCTCACAGCTGTGTGGCGTATATGAAGCGAAGCTGCTATTTGTGTTTAGTCTGCCCCCCTGACTGGGTGACTCTGTCCGTCTGATACACCCCAAATGCACACATGCTACACCCTGCCCAAGGCAGCTCCGGCTCATGCTGCGGGACAGACTCAGCTGCGTTGCGCCCTGCAGACAAAGCACTGCCGGCTGCTTGTCTGAGAGCAGGATGACTGTATGTGGTGGTTTTGTCTAACACAGACAGGAAGCCAACACAGAGTCCTCAGAAGGTCCACATACAGGATCTCATGTCTGGAATACTTCATGCAGCTGTGTTTTCAAGTTAAAAACTATACATGCACTACACATGGAAGAGGAGTTAGTGTATCTGTCATGGAAATGGTCTTATTCCCCATGGGATCTGCTGTTATACCCTCAGTTAAGATGAATTGTTTCAATAAAATGCACAACTGTCTGGCCAATGAATGGGAATCACTTAAGTTGCACCGATTAATGCTGTAAATAAACAATGCTGTATAGAGAAAAACCTGGAAGCAATTATAATCTATAACTTAAAGGTTCCTGGTTTACTGGAATTCATTTGCTTAAACATCTATGAAGTGAAACCCTTTGTTTTCCTATGTTCAGCCAAATACTAGTTGACTATAAGGACACTTGTGGCTACTAATGTACACTGATGACGTACCTGTGAAGGTGCATGTGGTAGAGAAGAGTCCTGTATGGGACAGGATGGGGACATGGACTCTACGTTTGCAGTGCACATTCTGCACTGGATGTACGTGAAGCTCTCAGGGTATACAATCCAGTTATCCCAGCCCAGATCTGCACAAAGATCACAAAGACAAAACAGGGAAATTCTGTTGTAGCATTTATATTAAAAAGTCACACATTTAACATAAGCACAAAATATGTAATATGCTATATCCATATTTATAAGCCTGTTAATATAAGCAAACCACCTTATATATAGGAAAACTAATGTATAATTATATTTTAAATTATTAGAAATATTCAATATAAATATGCAGTTAATGTTTAGTGGAGTAGTCTGACCTTGAGTTTTTTTTTATGTTTAGTTGCGTCATTTCAGCAGTGAATGAGTTCAAATAAAAATCGATTTGTTCTGGTGAACTGAACATTAGAGGAAAAGTGTAACTAGGATCTTTTCATGTGTTTACACTTAATGACACTTGAAAAGAAACCTTTTATAAAGATCTCGGAAGCCAGCTCGCAGCAGTGTTGTTCTGCATTGTTGGTGAGGTCATCGCTTCCAAGGGATTGTGGGATGGAGGTGGTGCTGGTCCCTGCAAAATAGAATGGTGAATGTTTCAGAAAACTGTAGAAAGGGTCAGTAAAAAGACAGTCTAACTCCCTTACTATAACAGCCAAGGGCATATTTAGTGTTTTTCATCAGAGATGTAGCGTAAGGTTGACTAGGGGGTCCTACCTGGGCCTTCAGCAGGCGTGCTGCGGCGGGGGGCTCTGAAAGTGACCTTCCAGTGCTCTCTCAGCTGCTTCATCACGGAGAGAGACACTTGTGGCACTCGCTCCAGGTTTAACTCCTCCATCAGCATCTGGCCAGCATCCGACAGCGGTGCTATCTGGCACCTGCACAAGTGAACCGTAAGGCTGGCATGAATTGAACGCACCCAAAGAGGAGCTTCACAGTGGCAGGGATTCTAGAACGGACCTTTAGGTAAAATAGAGAGAGACGCTCAGCCTTGTGTCCCAGCAGGTGTCACAAACAATAACAATAATTCCTGCTGCAAATATTTAGTTGTAGTAAAGAGGAATATAGCATCCATCCATTAACGTAACCACTTAATCCCCACTGGGGTCACAGAGCCCATCCCGGGAACAATGGACTCACGTAGGAACCAACCCGGGATGGGCGCCAACACTCACCCAACTACAGGGCCAATTTAGACACACCAACTAGCCTATCCTGCATGCTTTTGGACTGTGGGAGGAAACCAGAGCCCCCAGCCAAAACCCACACAAACACGGGGAGCGTGCAAGCTCCACACAGAAAGGACTCAGGATCAAACCCGGGATCTTCTTGCTGTGAGGCAGCAGTGCTAACCACTGCACCACCATGCTGCCTGGGAATGTAGCATTTCATTATAAAAGTAACCAATCATGAACAAAAATATATATGGTAGATTCCTTACTAAAGATATGATGGAGCTGAAATTACTGGGCAATGCATTTTTTACCAAGCACCAGTAATTTTGCATACCCGATTCTTTTGAATAAATCCTTACTGATCAAAAAACACACTTAAATCCAGCTACTAGCCAACGATTTTAACTACGTTGAAAATAAACCCTGAACTGAAGATAATGAAAAGCGAGTGGTTTTCAGAATTTAACAAATTTCCATTTTTCTGTGATAAGGAACACATCATTAATTTTTAGATCCACCTTATGAAACGAAACTCAAGTTACCTAAAGATATCAAAATACATTTAGATTTCAATGTCAGAAATAAGCTCTAACTTTTTTAATCTTCTGGGTGCTTATCACCAATCAAGGTGCCACTGCACGCTGACAGTCGGCAATGAACAAACCGGAGTATGTGCAGCAGAAAAAGATACAGCAAAAAAACAGAAATATGGAGCCCTTATATTCTTTTTTTTTGTGAAACGTTTAGAAAAAGTACCCAGCTGTAGGGCATTTCGGATGTTCCAGGATTATGCTAATTCATTTCTTTTGGCATTGTGGTCAAATAATTGGTTTTATTAAACTGAAAAGAGATTCAACTGATATTATGTGTCAAGAATAGCAGCATCTCACCTGTTCATCTTGATCACCAGTGCAGAAGAGTTACAGGAGACTGTTTTGTTGTCGGAAGGCTGAAGATGGAGGGGCTTTCCTCTAACAAAGCCCAGAAGCACGGCTGTCACACAGAGAACCAACATCATCTTCATCAGTAGGATAAACTGCAGTCAAGCGTCTTCAAAAACAGGCCTGACTGGAAAGGATGATGGACTCAGTGGGGCTTTGCTGTGTGGGAATCTGGGTTGATGGTTGCTGGAGCTCAGCACCAGAGACACAGAGGATGAAGCAGCTGGGATGAAACGGAGCAGGTTACTGTCTTTTGGCGGGGCCTGGGAACCAGAGTTTTATCTTCTCAGTTTCCACCCTGTCCTTGGAATACATTACATTGTTTTCCTGTCCCACTAGAGTGAGATGGTGAGGGAGAGTTTTTCCCCCTGTGCCTGATCTCCTGGCTCATGCTGCAGTCAGTCAGGTGTAATCTTACAGCCTTTTGATTTCAAGCTGCTCTATCCTCAACAAATATCACATACATTCCTTATGCACAAGATGTACCTGAGATGTGCATAAGTCTACCAGTCATTTGGGAAGCATTGGGATATTAAAGATATCATTCCAGTTATATACTAATTCAGACACCAACTATGAAAGAAATCTCATTAATTCTCAACAATTAACAGGTTAATGATATGCATGAAAATGATATATTGAAGACAATTTTAATTAAAAAGTGAATGCATGTGATTAATTTTTCACTATTATTAAAATTACACTGTTTCACATATATAAAACAATAGGAGAAAATGTGTGAATGTCCCAGACATGCAGTTCTATAGCCTATGCTGAGTTATGGTCACATAATTTGCCCACACAGCTTATATTACAATCACAGATATAGTAACTTGGGGCAGTAGCATGGTGGTTCAATGTTACCTCACAATCACAGATATAGTAACATGGAGCAGTAGCATAGTGACTAAATGTTACCTCACAATCACAGATATAGTAACATGGGACAGTAGCATGGTGGTTCAATTTTACCTCACAATCACAGATATAGTAACATGGAGCAGTAGCATGGTGATAGTAACAAGATAGTAGCAGCTATCTTTTTCAGGTCATTGAAAAGATGTCAATGTTGATGCAACAGAGCTACCATGCAGGATGCATGACCTTAACGTGACCATATTATCATTATCGTTACTCATAGGAGTTGGTCACTGTTGGGTGCGGGAGATGCCAAAAGAGGACAGAAGGACATACAACAGCGGGACAGACAAGGGCTGGAAAAACGGACTGTCCAAAATCCAGACATAGGTCACCTTAATGCATTGCACGTTTACAGCAAAGTATTCCCCACTTGCTACAATGTGATCTTATTTTCATGGCTGTGTTAGTTCTATTTTCATTTTTGTATTACATGTGGTCTGAAGCACACATCCATCTTGGGCTAAATTTGGCCCAAATCAGAATGACTAAACAGCCCAGTTTTCAATAGCTCTTTTCGGTCTAAAGAAAGGTCATGATGGGGTGACTAGATTTAGTCCAAAAAATAACGTCCCATGCACGTCTGGTGCTGGGTGGGATATAGCAACTGTACAGCAGCCAGCTCTGTTTTTCTGTATGGTTATATAGACGTGTGTAACCCTCTGCATTTCCAGACTGAGTAGTGCTGCCTTTGAGATGCAGTGCCTGAGCATTCTGGGAGTTTATTGGTCCTCAGCACCTCTTAGCTGTGATGTCTGCAGGGAGGCAGATGTTACCTGAAGTGACCCACAGGGATAAGGACAAAATGCTGGGGAGAGAGACGCTGCTTCCATGGGCTCATGGGGGGGGGGGGTTGGCTTAAATAGCAACATAAATATCCCTCCCAGATAAGAAAAATATAAACATTTTTGTTGGGAATCCGTGCTTCAAGGATATATTTCTGGCATTTTTCTCTGGAGATTGTTGACTGCATCTTCTTAGTGACTAAATATGGCCTGGGTTTAACATTCTGATGGTTTAATAATCCAGTGTGACTGACTGGCTTAAAGTAGCACATATATCCATAAAGGTATTGGTTATTTATCCCAGAAATGTGCAGATCAGTACAATCCAACCAATAAACATGCACATTTCCTTTCAAGCACTGCTATAATTGGTGGATTAGACTACAACTCTCATGATTAGTGTCAAACTGCAATATGAATGTGTGTATCAAATCAATACACATGTAAGGAGAGTCATACTTTATGGATGAGCAGGGATGGTTCTTTACAAATTTCATATCACCTTTGATTTTCAGTCGTTTTACATACGGCTTCAGCTGGACTCGGAATTCCTTCCTGTTGACATTCAAACCTCATATGGAGATAAGCTGAAGTAAAATCCCTTTTAACATTTTAGCAAGGTTTAAGGAAATCTGAATATAATCCTCAGAAAACCCTAAATGCTCAACTGGAAAATCCGGAACATTCAGCTGTTGTTCGACACTTTACATTGACAGGTCCTCAGAATAATGCGCAGGGTGTCTCAGATTGGATACATGGCAACAGAGAAGCTACTGGTCAGCCATTGTATTGCCTTTCCTGTTAGCTACTCAGTTTTGTTATTTCACACTGTAGCGTATCAGCAAAGCAAACAAAGACACCAGACGGAGAAAAATCCATCACTGGACAGGCAGACCACTACCGGTACTTTTTTCAAGAAACAATAACTTAATTTAGATGGATTCCATAATTAAAAGCAGTAGCAGTCTGGTGACAATGGTGGCCTAATGGTTAGGGAAGTGCACTTATAGCTGAAAGGTTGCTGGTTTGCATCCCTGACCTCATCCTGTGCTGTCCTCACACACTGCTCCCTGGGTGCTGAATCAGCTGCCCCAGCTATGTCATGATGTCACATACGGGTCAAATGCAGAGCACCCATTTCTTTGTGGTGTGTGTGATCACTGATCATTAAATTCTACATAGTCCTGTTTTTTGTGGATTGTTCTCTTTGTAGATATAATTAAGGCTGGACATTTCAGGTGCAGAAAGTAAGAATCCAGACCAAGATTTTGTTTCAACCAACCAGTTGAGTACTCTGTGACTGTGACTCTTTATACTTAACTGGATGGTTGAAACAAAATCTTGGTCTGGATTCTTACTTTCTGCACCTGAAATGTCCACCTCTGGATATAATAGCCCTCAAATCCTGATAAATTCTCACCATGTTGCTTCCTTTCCTTTGTTAGCATTCAGTGACCCACTGCAAAAATAAAAAAAAAGCTAAACATAATGCAACAGATGCCTTTTGTTTGAAATAATAATAAGCATAAACTATAAAACATGCCATTTATAAGAATGCAGTCAAACTCCAGTGCAGTGGAGAAAATTCCCTTTGAATTATTTCCATCTGACTTCATATAATTCATCAGAAAGCACAAAGGTTGGGTAAAGTAGCTTCTAGTGCCAATGTAATGCCATGTTGTTGGCACTTGAAGTGGGTCATAGTACAAGAATGCTGGTTTAAGAAGCTGGGTTTGTATCTCGGTGAAATCACTCAAGGGACAATGCATCTGTAGGAGGGGGCTGCATCCCTGCTCTGCGACTAAATCTGTTGACATTTTATACAAAAGTTACTAATTAAAACATAACAGTGGGGGACAGAAAGCACTGAGTCCACAGAGCTCTCATTGACATACATTGTTCATTAATAAAGAATTATGGTAATTTATCAATCTATCGTCTGACCCCTTAGCCTGGTCAGGATTGTGGGGGGGCTGGAGCGGATCCCAAGCAGCAGAGTGTAGAAGGCTGGGGTACACCCCCGGACAGGATGCCAGCTCATCACAGAACATATTATACATATGTTTGCTTCATGTTTAAAAATGACAAAAAGTTTGGGGTTATTTGGGGTATTTGAGAAATACTCATTGGGCTCATTCATGATTACAGACACAGCCACTGTTGGTTTGCTGTATATGTACAACTCTAGATTTTATTCTGCATGGTTTTTATGAATGAAAACCCAAAATGCACATCAAGGCATCACAGATGCCAATGGGATTTTTACAAGCGGTCAAATTTGAAAGTCACATTCACACTCAGCATGATCATATTAATGTTTGGAATTCTTTACACTTAACTCAGTCATAAATAATATGTTGTAATCATTTGCAAGATTCTGCTTTTGTAAATGTGATAATTTTGGACATTAACAGTTCTCCATTTTTCTTGTTGTAGTATTTTAGAATTTTGTTAGATTTAGGCTGCATGAGAAAAGAATTAAACCATTCCTGTAATAAAACTGGATATATAATATATTTTAGTGTCAAGCTATTTGAACTTAATAATAATATTTCTCCAATAGTGTTATGACTGATATTGCTTGAATCAGCAAAATTGTGAACCTCCAGCTGCTAAGGCTGAGCTCACAGTGTATTTTCTAATTATTATACATTATTTAAACCACTGAGGAATATCACTTATAAAAACAACTGGTTCATATGCAAATCTTGATGTCTAGAACTAAACTGAACAATTATGGCTAAAACGAGTGATATTGCCATTGAAAACTGACATACCAGCAGGTGATCTGGGATTTGCTAATTGGATTTAACTCACACATTTAAATACCAGGCAATCAGGGGCTTAATTACCAAAATCAATATTTTCAAAATCTCAGTATCACACAAACTAGAAAAAGAATGTCAGGTTATGACTAAAAGCTTGACTAAAAGTGACTTCTTTACATGTCCTTGATTGCTTGGATAGGAAACAGAATAGTCCAATGGCTTATCAGAGCATATCTTGTCAGATGACTTCTCATTAAATACTGGCTAGTCAGACAGTTGTTGGTTGGATACTGTATTGTCAGATACTGGTTACTCAGGCACCAGGTCGGCAGATATCTGCTGGTCCGACATTGACCGGACATACTGTAGATGGGTGGATAATGATTGGTCAGACATTAGTTGGACAGAGTCTGGGTGGGTAGATACTGCCTGGACAGACTCAGGCTGGGTGGACATAGACAGGTCAGACATTGGTTGGACAGACCCCAATTGGGTAGATACTGGCTCATCAAATATTAATCGGGCAGACACTGTTTGGGAAGTTAACGGTTGGTTTGACATTTCTTGTTTAGACATTGGATTGGCAGATGTTTGTTGTTCAGGCAGCTTCTCAGTGGTTCTTCTCTGGAGGCCTTGCTCGTTCTCCAAACGGCTCTTGTCCACTAGTCGGAAAGCCTCCATGAACTCATTGATGTCAATGCTCCCATCCCCATTGTCATCGATGGTGATAGCCAATTTAGAAATCGCCTCGTCACTGATCTCCATATTCAAGTAGGCACTGAGAAGTTTCCATATCTGATGAAAATCCTCTAGGGAGATGAGGCCTTTCAGAGAGAAAAGGATCAGCTGGTCTAGTTCTAACTTATGTAACTGTGTGTAATGGCTAAGTAGGGCCTAAAGAACATTTTGGAAGTGAAGTGAAACAGTCTGTGTTGTCAGGTTACAGGGTGTCATGGAGAAAAAAGGCAGTATGGACAGAAAAATATGACAACATGAACTCATCAATAGATCGTTGGTGAGCCCTTCATAAAATTACATAGCTAGAGGTCTTGCAGAAGTCTTGGCATGTGCTTTGACAAAGCAATGTTTTTGGGGATTGTATTTTTGAATAGTGACACATGGTTTTTAACAGCTTACCAGAGTGATCAGTGTCCACTATCCTGAAAATGGTCTCAAGTGTAGAGCGATGCCTGTACACCATATCCAGCAGGGTCTGGTGGATGTGCTGCTTTAAGAATGAGACAAGTTCAGTCAGATTTACAGCAAGCCAATGTCTCCTGCTCTTTTCATTGCAGCTTCGACTTCCTCAAGTGGGATAGAGTGGGATGCTGAGCACAGACTCAAGTCTGCTAACTTCAGTTTCTGTCAATGACAGCTATCTAATGTGAATTTAAAAAACAAATATTAATGGTTATTTCAAGTCTGCCATTTGACTGAATGCTGTTAATGATGTGAAAGACAAGTCAAGAGATGATTTTAAGGTTAATTTTACAGTAACGGTAATTCTCTGGTTGTCTGAAAGATGCAGGGTACATTTTTCAGCCTCCACATATGCTCTTACTTCAGTGTCAGGTTCTTTGACTGCAAGCTCACGGAACCAGGCCTGATAGTCAATCTTGCCATCAGAAGTGTTGGGCACCAGTTGTGAGCGCAGGACTCTCCATGGGACGCCTAATTGCAGAACTGCCTCCACTGCGCAGGCCCAGTCATTTACGCTGATCCAACCTGTTTTGTTGAACAGTGCCTCAGTTCTAACAGCCACACACTGGCAGTTACAGAGTTAAAAAAATCCATCATCAGCTGACCCCATGCTACTCAGAGTGGGTGGCACAGAACATTAGCAGCAGATTGCTCGTAATTTTTTCCTTTGGTAATAGCAATCAAGGTATTAATGTATCAAAAATAATTATGTTGGAGAGAATAGCTTTTAGCAGGTAGCATGATCTCCAGAGCTGGAGTGGATGCAGCTTCTCCCTGTTTTGCATGGGATACTGCAGTCATCTCCCACAGTCCGTAAAGGAACATGGAGGAAACACCTTTAATTTTAATGAGCACATTTTTAATGAGAATTCCTTCCGAAAGCTTGATTGCTGAGAATGTCAGCATTGAGAATGCGCCCCCTGGAGGGCTATGCTGCAGTGAGACACATGTCATAATTGCCCATCCAGGGGTTACTCTATAGGTTGGGTATGCTCTACCTGTGTTCTCCTTGTCAAACTCCTGGAAGGCACGGATGAGGTCAGGGCGGTGAGAAAACAGCTGCTCCCTGAGGACCTTGAGAGCAGAGTGTTCAGTCCAGCCCACTCTGGGGACAAGCCAATGGGATGCTTGATATACTATGTGAATACGGATATAGCCCTAGCACATGAAATATCTAATATGCAGCACCAGTCAAAAGTTTAGACACACTAAGCTGCCGACAAAGGAGAGTCATAGTGTGTCGCATCACTTGAGCTTGGCACCTGACCTAAACACAGATGATTTTGCAGGACTTTGAACAGAGAGTGAAGGAAAAGCAGCCAATGAGTGTTCAGCATATGCTGGAACTCCTTCAGGACAGCTCATGAAAGTGGCATTGAGGGGACAGTAGGGTCAACCAGTCCCTGGAGCAATTGGGGTTAAGGGTCTTGCTCAAGAACCCAATGATGGGATCACTTTGCTGATCACAGAATTTGAGCCGGCAACCCACAGATCCTTTATTCAAAAATGTAGAGAATTGTACTTTTCTAAGGGTAGGTGTGCTCAAACTTTTGACTGGTACTGGTAAAATTGAAGCAGCCTGTGCTACTGTACTATACAAAAAGCTCAACTCATTTGAGCTTCTGGATTGGATATGCATTCTGAACAGCTACAGTTCTCCAGAGATGCTGATCCATAAACATATTGATACTACAGAAAAATAACTAATGCGAATCTAGAGACCTAATTAATGACCTAGAAGTTCCTCTTTAACCTTTGCTTCAAGGTAAGCTCTCGTGTCGTGTTGCTGGCCTGGTACTGAACTAAATGGGGCGCTAGGTCTGAGCCCAGTGTGACGTAAGCTCCTCTGTTGCTTCCCACTTCGTAGTAGTTGGATGCAGAAAAAAGCGTCAAAACCTATTCACAGGAAACAGGAAAAACTGAAACTTTTTCACAGATAAAAGCAAGAGTCTTAAACACTTGACATATTGTGCCCCCTGACTAGGATATATTACAATGACCACATGCTTGTCACATGCTTTTGAAAGCTGCACCATCTCATACTCACCGAGTAGCTAACCAGAGATTTCCCACTACAGGAATTCACTACAGCCCAGTAGTTCTGCACAAAGAGGTTCTCTGCCTCTTACCTTGCGGTTATGGCAGAATTCATAGCCCTCCTGCTTGCACTCATGAGAGCGGATGAGTAGCTGCAAGTGGTGTTTACTCAGAACCTGTTCTGTCACATCTGGGCCCCAGTAGCAGCCGCCACCCCGTCCCTCATTGGGGATGCAGCCCTCCTGGGACATGGGGTCGCTCCATAGCAGATCCACGACCTACCGGAAATGGATAGACTGCCATCACCAGTATAGGCTGCATTCAGAAGAGGGTGGAGTCAGAATGCATACAACATCCTCAGGCTCGACTAAGAATCCCTGGTAATTGGGTCATTCCTGGTGGGCCATTACGGAGCTTACAGAAAATTTCCAGAATCTGGGAACCAAGTAAGCAAAAGGGAGAGAGATGTGGGATACGCTGCTGGTCCCAGCCTCACAATCACTGTGACAGCTACCTGTTTCCATTCCTCATCGCTGACATCACTGGGATGGCAAGCACCTAGACTGGAGTCTTCGGAAGTAGGATGGAACAGGTCGTGGATGGACACACTGCACCTGGCCTTCCGGCGACACTCCTCCAACTCATCCTCCACAGGACGCGCCACGCAGCTGGAGAAGTCTTCAAGGGAGCGGCGGTGTAAGTCATTCCTCGAGCCAAGGGGATTAGCATCGGCCATGGAGGCTTGTCTCTGGCTGCATTTGCTGACCTTGGAGACCCAATCAGAATGCATGAAGAGCCATCTCTCTGACATCGGTTTCTTCTTTGGTGGACGTAAGGCTGAGACATACTGGGAGACGGCATCAGCAGACATAAGTTGTGAGACACCAAAACTTCCAAAATCTGTGCCATTTTGTTTCTGCACCCCATGACTAACACAGCGTTTTGCCGGCTGACACTGTGAGGCTCCTCTGAACCACTTACTCTGTGCCTGTCCATTTTGGCAATCAGGCTGAGATCAGTGGTGTCGGAAATTCCACCATGCAAAATCAGCACCTTGTGGTCAATCACTGTTGCCAGGGGCAACCAGCGGAAGATCATTTGCAGAAGCTTCAGAATCCTTCTCCCATGCACCTGCATAAAGAGCACCAGGTCGTCCAGAGGAAACGTTTTTATTCACTTTATGCCTGTACATCTTGATCAAAAAATTATGTGCAGTATTCCTGCCTGGAATGTTGAGGATTTCATCCTGGGCCTAGCAGAGTTATCATAGCACCATTGGTCCCTTGAGTAAGGTCCTTAACCAGAGCTGGATGGCCCTATTCTCCAACTACAAGCTTTTACTCTGTTGTCCTCACAAAAATAGTCTGTTATATAAATGTATAAAATTCATAGAAAACTGCATTAACTGCGATCTACGGCAAAAACTTCGAACACCATGCTCTACTAACTCCGATGATAAATACCGTTGGTTCATAGGCACATTAAAATAATGGAGATGGGGTGCTAACTCAGGTGGTTTGTATTTTATTAGAGCCTCATCGTGTGTTACACAGAAACTTTTCAGCATTATACCTTCATCAGTGTGCAATTTCAGAAGATCATTGGGTAGTATATAAAGACAATACAATCATACTTCCATAGCTAGCTAATATTTTCCAGATGGGTCATCGAGATACTCAATCAGTATCATCTGTTCATTCATGGCCACACCCCACAGGTGTTACCCATACTGGTCTTTAGGACCCCAGAGAAAATAACAAGGCAACTGCGAGAGCTCTTAAAAAAAACATTTACTCAAAACATTAAAAATAAAATACAGTACAGTCATCATCTAACTAGGCTGACTCTGGGGTATGTGTATTACTGTCATTAATGAACCAGAACGTATGTTAAAAGTGGGTCTTTCACAATAGAGGACTGAACGTCGTATAGCATCATAAGAATAACTCACAAACAATTATAGTGGAACGGGCAGGGAGTTGACTACCCAAGACGACTGCGCTACTGTGTACTAGGAACTTTATAATCCTACGGATTTACCAGGAAGTGACACACATTATATCGCCCTTAACATTAATCCTACTGCACTCAGACAGCCCTTGGTATTTGAAATCCTCCACCATTCTTGGTAAAGGGATTGAGCTAAGGTTTCCCAGTCATGTACTGGGTTTTGAATGTTTTGTAACCGTGAAGTAACTTCGTACTGAAAGAGGAATCTTGCGCTCATGTACAGGTAGCGTGAAGAACTGCACTGATGTGTCAGCGGGAAGAGCTAGGATCCCTCAGCATAAGTTATTTATAGAACAACAAAAGAAAGTGAACCATTTCTAAACATCTTAAAGACCTAAAAAAAACAGGTGATGGACTTACTCTATATTTCCCCAGAACTTCTTTGGTAAAGCCATATCTGGAAAGGAACATACCAAATTCACGAATACATAAAAGTTTCTAATTTACACTCTAAAGAAGCTTGAAAATGCGCTCCAGACTATTTTTAGTACCTCAAATTGACAATGTGGTCTTCATGATTTCCCCTGTTAAGGTGGACATCACTGGGATAAACCAGGAGGAATGCAAACAGGATGAGGAGTATCTCAACTGAGTCTTTTCCTCGATCCACAAAGTCCCCATTAAAAACATACGGCTTCTCCATCGACGGCATGCCATTCTGAGAACATAAGAACATAAGAACATAAGAAATATACAAACGAGAGGAGGCCATTCGGCCCATCGAGCTCGCTTGGGGAGAACTTAACTAATAGCTCAGAGTTGTTAAAATCTTATCTAGCTCTGATTTAAAGGAACCCAAGGATTCAGCTTGCACTACGTTATCAGGAAGACTATTCCATACTCTGACTACACGCTGTGTAAAGAAGTGCTTCCTTAAATCCAGTTTGAAATGTTCTCCCGTTAAATTCTGTTAAAGGTTAGATTAGATCAACTTTATTGGTCCCAGAAGGAAATTCTAATGCACACGGCAGCAAGTACGTAGCACACAGAAGGCACGTATATAGGAGACAAGTGAGGGGAAAAGATGTACCTAATCTGGCCAGAATGTGTATGTTCTTTGTGAAGGTCGGAAAATTAAGAGAAAGGGTTTACTGGTTTCATAGGCCTATTTGTTTTGTGCAGTTTTAATTAATTATGGCGTTTTGAAAGATATATCAGGAAGACATGGAATGTATGTATAAACACGTTGTTACGTTGGTTTACTATTGTATCATGAGGCAGGTTAACATGCTGTAGGACAGTTTCAAAGTAACAAAACTGCTTGTGTTACAGAAATAAAGCAACTTAGATGTGGCAACAACTTAGACCGGCTTTTATTTTCTGATATACGTCAGAGGAGTAAATGTTATACCGCTTTTATTTTCTGATATACGTCAGAGGAGTAAATGTTATACCGCTTTTATTTTCTGATATACGTCAGTATATGTAGTAAATGTTATAGACACTTTAGAAGAAACATTAAATATTAAACACCAGATCAGTATTATAAAGCAAATAAAAACACAAAACAGACTGTGTAAAATGGAATACAGCAAGTTCTGAGTACGTTACACCTCAGTGTAGCTACTACAGGCAAATCAGCTATAAACATGCGGCTTCTCGTAGTGCGTCGTATTTGGAGTCGGCAAATGGCTGCTTGATTCAACTCTCATTTAAATTCACCCAAACCACCGAAACGACGATTTTCTTAAATGTATAGTGTAGATGCTGTATGGTTTAGTCACCAAAAGTCATGAGCACTGTGATGACACAACATAAGATAGCCTGACTGTTACCCCCACACAGGGATATAGACAGGCATGCACAACTTTCCCAGAAGTAATGTGTAAAAAAAAAAAAATTGAGTCTAGGAGAATAGGGGAGTGGAGTCCTTGCACATCGCTGAATGTTTTCTTATTTGTTTGATGTTTTAAGGTGGTCTTAAGGCAATCAAGCCTATGGCTGACTGAGAAGCAGGCTGTGTCTCTGCTCCACAGGTGAGCCTGGCCAGCACTGCTGGTCTGCGCAGGTGCCGCACGGCTTGGGGGAGCAGCTGCAGCAGGCCTATGTGGTGCTGCCCCTCTGGCACGTGAGGCGGGGGCTGCCTGGGCTGCGGCCCACTAACCCCGCGACACGGGAGACCCTGAGCCCCCACGACGCCCCCTCGGCAGTCAGCGATGCGTGCGGGCTGCGCTTCGACGTCACCGGCCCCTTCGCCGGCCTACGTGGGAGTCGGTCCGCCTTCTGCGTGGAGACGGATCCGCCGCTAAGCATTCTGGGAAGGGACTTGAGGTGCCCGCCTTTCATGGTGACAACTTGGCTACGACAGCGACCGCCACCCGCTTAGCCAGCGGGCTGCTCACATTACCTGACTTGCTCATGTAGAGGTTAACCAAGAGGTTCACTCTACAGTGACTGCAATGAAACCTTTTATCATGACTTAGTGTTGGGGAAGTTAGTCACAAAAGTAATGCAATACAGACAGTTCAGCTCCCGAAAGTGAAAATCCAGACCAAGGTTTTGTTTCAATCAACCAGTTGAGTACTCTGTGACTGTGACTCTTTATATTCAACTGATTGGTTGAAACAAAACCTTGGTTTGGATTTGTACTTCCTGGACCTGAACTGTCTGTAATGGATTACTTTTGTGATTAACTTACCTAACACTGGACATAGTTATTTGTCAACATACATCAACAATGTATTGAAGGATATAGCAAAAGTAAGAATATGGCATTCAAATATTATGTATATAGTATTCTGCAAGAAATGTATCTCTATATTACATTAATAAATATATATGAAATATGTATAGTGTATGAGCCACAGAAAACACACCATAAGCTTTTCATGCTCACAGAAACATTAGGAAGACTCATGAACACTGTGAGGAATTAGAAAAATGTTGAAAATACTACATTTAAAGAGACTATTATAATATTCTGTGATGACTTAAGGAGCAGAGCTAATTGAATCAAATTACCATTTAGTCGGGTGACTGAACATTCAATTTTAAAATTGTCCAATCGGATCATTCCATTTACAAACTATGATATAGCATATATATATATAGTATACAGATATAATAATATACTTTCTCTTATGGCAGAATCTTTGGTAAATTTGGCTTAAATGATAAATTACTGTTCTATACTTGCCACATGTAGGTGCTATTGAATGTATAGAATGAGAATGTACCTGAGCAGAGGTGACAGAGCGTAAGCTTTTCCAGTCCAGTCTACTTATAGGAAAGCAATAACTATACCTTGCAAAGTCTCTCACTGTCCATTTTATGTGCCTTGTTCACCTATTTAAATAATATACTGATATATTGTGTAAAAACTATTTGCATTTCAGAATTAAAGAGTTTCTTCAACAACAAATAGTTTTATGGTTCATTTATCATAGATTTGGCCTTAATGGATTTGATTTTCACAGCAGCATAACATCAAAATTAGTTTTAGATTCAGCAGAATTGTGAAATGAGGGAAACGCCCACTTAGTATTGCACTTAATAAGTTTTACTATCTTCATTAATATTAAACAACAAATGGTATAATACCCAAATGGCTCTGCTCATGTTATATTGCTGTCAGACCCGCTGTGAGCAAGGAGTTAAAATACAGCTCTGGAAAAAATTAAGAGACCAGAGCACAATTTTTTTGTTTCACTCATTTCTTGATTGGTTGGTGTTTGTCTGTGAATAATCTAGTCTAATAAATTCTGTTGCAAACTGCAGCCTGGTTCTTCTCAGTTTCTCATTAATGAAGAGCTTATTCTTTGCTTTATGGGTCTTCAGTCCTGCTTCTAGCTCTGATACAAACTGTCCTAGCAGTGCACCTCACACCTGCACTTAATGTTCCTCGTTGCTTTTTAAGGTCACTTTATGTCACCCTCTGATTCATGAGAAACTGTCGGTTAAGTTAACGGTCGCCTCTGGCATTAGAAAGTCACTTATGCCCTCTACTGGTTTTGGTTATTCCCAGTGTCTCCTGCTTCACCTTATTCTTGTGTACTGCTGTCTCAGAAATGTTGAGCATGGAAGCAACCTGACTTGCAGCCTTCTGCCAGCAGAACCAGGATTAAACCAGGATTTAAAAATGCAGATAAAAAAAAAAAGTATAAGGAGTGGTCTCTTAATTGTTTTCAAAACTGTATATATAAATAAAGTTAATTCTCCAAAACTTCTATATATTTTACTTTGTCCAGATAAAAGGACTGTTCACCGGATCTAATCAGGCAACTTAAACTTTAAGCCCCTGACTATAACTGAGAAATGGCTTCTTTCTAAAAGGTGATTTAGTTTCTGCATCAGGACTACATTTGATGTAACAACCCAGATGAGAGCAAAAAGTTCTGTGAGTTTTTACATTCTCTTTAATGGTTTTATAATCAGAATAAAGCAAGTTGCGGTTGGAGGATTTTTTGGTGAGCCGCTCTGCTTGTGCCACCTACTGTGATGAGAAGAGAGGCGTGTCTGCGTCAGTGCAAAAAGAACAATCACAAGGCACGGCCTTTATCTAGCTTCTGAACTGTCCTCTATTCAGAGCTCTTGCTCAACAATGGATAGTGAACCAGTGCCAGGGCATTGAAGGGATCCTGCCAAGGCCACTACAAAGGAAGCCATGAGGGAATGAAAGGTGATTACACACAGGAAACAATGTAACCACATGTGATTACCAATTTTATTTTAATAATATAAAACAATATTTTTATAGGCATTTTTAGTGTCGTAGTACATGACTTACATTTTCAAGCTTTAAAAAGCTGTTTTTTTTATCATTTAAGTAGATCTAAGATTTTATCTAGATCTACTTAATCTATAACATAATGTGCACAAATAAATGAAAGTAAAAGATTAGGCATATTGATTAGTAAATTGAAGTTTTAATTCATGGCATACAAGCACATCATTCCTATCCAAACACTGACAATTGTTGTGGTTTTTCCTTCCCAGCTAATCAGGAGTCAGGAGCCACTCGTGTAGATCTTCAGGTTCAGTCTTAATTGCATCCATGCTGCATTTCCAAAAACGAAAAAGGAAACATTAGTTGATCAAGCATATTCTTTTATTATGTCTTTTATTATTAATATATGTTTTTATTATGATTGTTTTCCATTGAAAATTTTTGATTAGTGAAATTAAAGTGTATTTAGGGTAATGGTCAACTGCAGGAAATGACAGGAGCATTATTTTATATTTGTTGTCTATACTGATATTAAAGTAAATAAAACCTAGACGAATCCCATCCCTTTTGTCAGTTACCTCCCAAAATACACAAAGAACATTGTTTTAAATATTATTGCTTTTTCTAGCAATATAGCACTGATAATCATGCTTAGAAACAAAAACCCATCCATATTGATTAGGACTGATTGATCAACTGTGTCAGTATTGCACAGTGAAGCACTCCAAAGCATATATGAATTATATTTAGCTTTCCAGAAACATAAGTGTACAGAAAGACAATCAAGAAAAATAAGCCTTTTACAAAATGCTTAAGTCATGACTTCCCATTCCCAATCCTTTTGCTTACGCTTCTTTTCAAAAACCCCAATCTCATAAACAGGGAGAGAATCAAATTTTCCTCTATGTTGCCTTTTTGCATTAACACTTCCGTAAAGTCTACGTATTTAAGATATTTTTTGCGTAAATCCGGATTTACTTATGTCAGTTTTATGTCGAGAGTGGCCTGTATAGTCAAGCGGGCTTCAGAGAATTAAATATATATTCATAAACAATGCTGAGTTATTACACTTTATTAGAAAGCAAAGTTTCAAAGGTTGTTTTATGGTAGTGATTAACACTTTTAAGTTGCCTTAATGACCCCTATCACACTGCGGTAGTTCAGCCAGTGCTCAGTGTTCCGCATGAGCCGTTGGTGAGTGAGCCTGAAGAACAATAATCTGGGTTCTATTTTACAGAATCTGAAATAGTTTTCAACACAACTGCGTCTCATGCACGCAATGAGGTCTATTACACATTTCGAAGTCCCTCACAAAATCCCTGACAGTCTGTAGGTTCTTATGAGATCCTGCAGTCTTCAATACAGCCTGGGGGTTCTGTAGCTCATTTCAGGCTCTTTTATAGACTAAGGTTCATTGCAGTGGGTCAGTTATTTGATTTTATGTGACTGATTCCCATCCACCAGAACCTCTTTATGGCTGTTACTTGTTGCACTCTCCTTAGGACGAGGGATTTAGGTTAGCACATATAGGCCAGAAAGTGCCAGAGCTATGTTTTGCCCCCCCCATTCATGTTTGCCTCCCCCACTGCAGTATCAGTCTCTCTGGGTACCTTATGTACTTACTCACATAAAGGCTTCCCCCGCCTACACTTATTGGTCTAGTCCCTCCCCTAGCACTGAATAAGTTGAATTTGACATGACAGCACCCCCCCTCCTTGTTTTTTTTTACAAAACAGAGATGTCGGCACCACCATGTAGTCTGAAAACAGACAAGCTACCCCCCTGAATTCAAATGAAAATGAAACCTTAGGTGTTTACAGCTTTGGGCTACCCTCATTTTTGTGCCCGTTCCCGTGATTTTGGTGGGTGTGACTGCTATTTCTAACACAGTACCCTGCCTTCACTGGATTACAGTGCAGCTATAGAGGTCTGACTGAAATGCTGAAATGCCCACTGAAATCTTTCACGGAATCAATCAGCCGTGAGTGTGCTGTGAATTGATTATGTATGGTACACACAGTATGCTATAAATCCACAAAAGCCTAGGCCACAGACCTGGATAAGATGCTAGCTCAGCACTGGGCACACACTGAGGAAAATTTAAGTAGACCAGTGCACCTAAACTGCTCATTTTTGGACTGCACAAGTGAACAAAGGGGAATGTGTACATTCCAAACACACACATTGAACCCACATCTGTAAATGCATGAAGGTGATACCCACAGAGCCGCTACATAATCCTTGCAGATGATTGGTCAGAATAGTACTCAGACTGACCAATCACACAAAATGAAAATTTTGACCAGCTTTCCACTCAAGTAAAGGTTGGATTCTCAAGCCACTCCTTGTTACATCTGGTATAAAAGCAGACCAAACTCAATGATAAGTAACGAAGGACGCAACTTTTTGGCTGCCCTGTAATGTGTCTTTTTTATTAACTAGAGCTTATGCTGTACTCCCAATATGATTCATCTAATGTGTCCTTTGTAAGTCTTCAAATGTAATTACCGCCATAGAACTCAGATCACTGCCGTGTGTTGTGAGTTGGAGACCCCTAGTGGCAATGAAGTTATTTACATGCATCACAGACAAACGCAAATACAGTCGGCCCACCATAACCGGGGGACTGGTTCCAAGACCCTCCGCGGAAAACAATAATTTCAAAGTCCCTTATATAAAACAGCATAGTATTTACATGTAACATACACACATCCTTCCGC
Source organism: Paramormyrops kingsleyae (assembly GCF_048594095.1). Lineage (NCBI taxonomy): Eukaryota > Metazoa > Chordata > Actinopteri > Osteoglossiformes > Mormyridae > Paramormyrops > Paramormyrops kingsleyae. The sequence continues at coordinate 11,209,777 of NC_132798.1, read as the reverse complement.
ATACTTTAAATCATCCCTAGAATATTTATCATGCCTAATACATACTAAATGCTATGTAAATAGTTGTTATATTGTACTGTTTAGGGAATAACGACAAGGAAAAGAGTGTGGCCAGTAAAACCATCATTGTACACAAAGAAAATATAATTATAAACAGGGAAAATATAAATTCAGTCTCTCTCTCTTTCTCTCTCTGTCACACACAAATACACACACACACAGGTTTGTAAATATGTATTTCTGGGGACATTCTATTCATTTCTATGTGGGAAAACTCTAATCCCAACATGGCAACCTTAACCCCTACCCAGCCCTATCCTTAACCATAAGTAACCAAACTAAATACGAGACTTTTGGAATTTTTGAAAAATGTTCCCCACCATGTCAAAATAATAGGTGTTTATTACATTGTGGCGGACATTTGGGCTGCACAATGTCATATAAACATAATCCACACAAACAAACACACAAAGTGTTAAAACTCACCAACACCGAAAACTACACATCACTTCATTTGCATGGATTCAGAGTAGTGCTCGGCAGGTGGCAAATTCCAGATTTCTGGATCATTTTTGATCTCAGGTTGTTGCATCCGCGTATGTGGAACCCGCAGATAGAGGGCTGACAATACATACTGAATAAGGGACAGGGTATGCAATTTTAGAAGATTAATTATGGGCTCCCTGAGAAATGTGGTAATTGATGTATGTTATAGCAGATGGTATAGTAGCTAAAGGCTTGAGGCTTTGAATCCCAGTCACCCTGCTATGTGTGTGGAGTTTGCTTATTCTTCCTGTATCATACAGGTTTCTTCTGGGTACTCCAGTCTCCTCATATAATACAATGACATGCAGCTATGCTAAGTAGCATCTTTATATTGCCATGGCATGTGACTGTGTGCAGAGGTGGAGATTTCAGGTCCAGAGAGTACAAATCCAGGCCAAGATCTTTATACTCAACTGGTTGGTTGAAACTAAATCTTGGTCTGGATTTGAACTTCTCTGCACCTGACAATCTCCACCTCTGACTGTGTGTATGTATGTCTCCCGTGATGCCCAGGGTGTACTCCCTCCTTGTGTACAATGCTGCCTGCTCTAGCCACCATCCCCACCCCTAATATCCTGGCCAGGATGACTGTATGATATCTTATGATTGTTTTCAACCTTCCCAAGTTCTCCCACACCACTCCTTTGCTGCGCTCCCTACACTGGCTTCCTGTGGCTGCCCGCATCAGATTCAAAACACTGATGCTCGCATACAAAGCCAAAAATGATCTGGCTCCATCCTACCTAAAAGACCTCATCACACCCCGCACTGCACCACGATCTCGCCGATCCTCCAGCACAACTCGACTGGTCCCACCACCCCTCAAGGCACAAGGAAGACACACCTCTCGGCTCTTCTCTGCTCTGGCACCAAGTTGGTGGAATGAACTCCCCCTAGACGTCCGAACAGCTGAGTCACTGAATGTCTTCAAAAGACGACTTAAAACACACCTTTTCCAGAAATACCTGAATTAACACTTCTGGCATTATGCTCTGTTTTTTCCTTTTATAAACAGAGTATTAGATCGATGGTATTCATAGCCTTGGTTTTATTGAGCTAGTATCGGGAAAAATTCATTGTAGAGTCTTAAAGCACTTATGTAAGTCGCTCTGGCTAAGGGCGTCTGCCAAATGCTGTAAATGTATAAATGTAAATGTATGATCCATTGAATTTTGTCCACAAGCAGTTTAAAATGCGGAAATCTGCCATTTGTGCTGTCCTACTATGGAATAATATTTAGCACTATATAACGTAGAATATAAGTATTATGCTATTATTAAAAAGTATGCCAAATATCCATGATGTAATCATTACAATGTAAACATTATAATGTAATCAACACAATGTAATCAATTGATTATGTATTTGCACCTTCTATTAGCCTAAGAGTTTTTGTTAGCTACTTTGTTAGCCCTGAATCTATGAATATCCACTTTTATTAGTGTATACTTTATCACTATGTTAAAGGAAAATATATTATCAACCCTCTAGTTAGTCAATGTGCAACAGGCTGAAGCTGCCAAGGTTTACTACTGAAGTTCACCAGAAGTTCACGGCTGAGCATTTTTTAAAAATCAAGTGGAGATGGTCACTCTACAATTATGTTCAGCCGAGGGACCAAACAGTAAAAGAGATGATTGATAAACTTATCATCTAGGGGTGTGGATCAAGGGAGGAAACAACGATGGTGATTGGTTGAGGGAATGATGATGCTTAAGTGACGAGATATTGTTACATGATAAGAAAATGTATAAAAATTAGTGTAAAACAGTATTGGACACACTCCTGCAGGGTGTCCAGTCTTGGCTGTAACCTCGCTGTTGCAATAAAGACTGAATCTGAAGATCTACACAAGCGGCTCCTGACTCCTGATTGGCGGGGGAAGATAAAACCACAACACTACTTGTGGCAGACTCATTCCGCAGCCCAGCGAGTCTGACCACGGTCCAGTTGATGTACTCCATCTTCAGATATTGCTCCATCTCATACATGTTCATCAAGACACTTCTAATTATGGGCAGCAGCAAGAAATGGATGAGGAAGGGTGACTCAGTGCCCGACTCCGCTTTTAAAGTAGAAGCAGACGTATCTGCACATTAACATGCCGTTCAAGTTAATGACTTTCAGGGAATTGTTGACAGGGTTTTCCCTTTGTTACCAGGAAGTCATAGAAATGGGCCGGTTCACCATGACCTCGTGCATTGCGCTGTCTACTGCCTTCATGGAGGTGGTGTAGCCGGTTACTCCGAACCACCAGGATGGTGACAAGCCCAGACAGGAAATAACAACTGTAAAATGAAACTTGAGATTGTTCTCTGAAAATATGTCACCCTATACCACCTGGTGATGTGTCAAAAAACTTTAAATGTACCATGTTTATCAAAGCAAACACTCAGTCCTCTTCTGGCTTCAGATTTGTCCAGTGATTCCACTTGACTGAGTATAAACAAACAGCAATACAAATCATTTAACTTCTCTACCTACCGTACATTTAGAATACCTTTACTGATAAAGATTACCTTGAGATTTTCGTGGATGGTTATCATTTTGCCAGGATATCTTACGATGGCAGTTATCACGTGATCATGCGGGAGCGCCTGGCTGACCAGTAAATGCCCAGTTTGTCATGTTGCTCCCAGCACCACAATCTTCATTTTGGACCACTGAGAAGAAGGACCCCCAAATTCCCCTAAACTCACTGTATACACCTCGGGATAGACACTACAACAATATAACATCTATTTAATATATTAATCATGCAAATCGTTGCAATTTGTTTCGAGGTAGCAGCCTAATTTAACTCCAAACAAATGGGTAAACAGAGGTTTGCCAGCTCACGCATCTGTCCTGACACTCGCGGTTTCAGACCGCTGTGAAGTTGGTTTTATGTTCGATATTCGCCACATTTACTGACATCTAAACTGCAATATCTTCGGGATCATGACGGCAATTCTTTTCAGATTAGGCTCCACATGTGAAGTTAAACGAGGGAAATATTTCACACTTTAAGTTAGCTCCACATTCTCCAGCAATATGAATTAAGAAACTGTGTATGAATATTAATTTACTCATTCAGTTTTACTTTCCTTGGAAATAAAGAATAAGCAATATTTTCTGTAGTTATTTAATACAAAACAACACCCATATTTCATAATGTCATAAACAGTTATATGGACACATACAAATGTTGTTCAGCAAAATAGTTGAGTGTGAAACTTTGCTGAAAGGGTGTGAAAGATGAGAGAGGCCCAGAGGAACATACTGAATTTGGTTTGATGTTGATTGGCTTAAAAATGAAAGAGTTATTGCAATTTATCCAACAGCAATATTGATACACGGTTATAGGCCACATAGAGCTGGTGTTCTGGAAAAAGTAAGTGAGTGAGCTGTTCAAAGCACGCCCCGTCTGTGGACTTGAGAGTTCAATTAGTAGTACAAGTAGAAATTTCTCAAATTAGATGGCAGAAAAGAGTTTTAGCAGGTAGATTTATCAGAACAGTTTGGCAAACGACATTCTTCTTGGGATGCAGGTTGCATTTCGGTATTGCGAAACACTCAAGTATGTGTCTGTGTCACGTGGCCTTAAGGGGCGGTACTGTTACTGACTTCTGTAAATAGGAACTAGTGCCGCGCTGCTGTCTGTACGAAGGTATCTGCGGACTTGTATTGTAATGAAACTATGAAGTGCTCTCTCGCTTTAATCCCCTTAACGCTGGCTGCGTGGTGTTATGCAGACTTTGCGCCACCGATCGTCAATATCAGTTTGGACGAGCCACCGAAAGAAAGATGGGCACCGTTGATGAAAGTGATTGACGTGAGCTACTTCAGAAATATTCTGCCTCAGATCATTGCGTAAGTACACAAACCACATCACAAAAATTTCCGCAATACTAAATTTGTTTGTACTGCCTGTGAAACAATGTTTTGATGTGACTGAAAAGTTCCATTTAAGAGGTCCCTGGTCTATTTGAGTTGTCAGAGGGGCCCCTACTATTTTATACGATGGTGTAACTGTGGAATGAGGATGGAGGATCACCGACGATAATAAACCCCCGTTTCCAAAAAAGTTGGGTCGCTGTGTAAAATGTAACATTAACTGAGGGAAGATAAGGAACTGCCTTCACTTTTACTTTCATTTATAGTGGGAAACCTTGATCCCAGTATATTTTTATTCCTGTTATAGCCAAGTTGGTAACCCAAAATGGGTACATCAAGCCATCAAACCTGTGGTAGAAACCTTGGAAGATTACATACCACAGCACTATGCAGGAGAAATCCAGGGACTGGCCTCCCTATCTGGAATTGACATCACTGACATCATCCTCGCGAACTTTGTCTATGAAATCACAGCGTATGTACTCAGTGCAGAACCACTGCATTTATTGCTCAACTCCAGACTATGTATTTAATGTTTTATGTTTTATGATGGAAGCTAATATTGCTCTTTAGCGGACAGGTGACAGTTTTCAAGGTGTATGGTCTAACCCACTCAACACAAAAACTGAACCTAAGATCGCAGCCTCTTCCATGCCTCAGGTTTTGCACGAGTATTGTCGCACAGGACACAAATGGCCGTATCTACCATGGGAGGAACATGGACTTCGCATTTGTGGAGATTTTGAGAAATCTCACAGTTGATATTATATTTATCAGAGATGGAAAGGTATGTGGTCCAGTGGCAGCTTCTAAGGGTGAATGTTTTTGCTTTTGTTGCTGTTATTCTATGTTTTACATTAGTGGTTTAGGTGTTGTTTAATGTTTTAGGGATTAGAAAATGTGAGCAACAGATATGCCTTACAAAACAAAATCACTTATAAATGTGTTTCTTTAGGTGGCCTATAGAGGGACCTCCTTTGCCGGCTATGTTGGCCTGTGGACAGGACAAAGTGCAAATAAATTCACCATCTCTGGAAATCAACGCGGTAGGCTACGTCTGGCCCTTGATGTAACATGGAGAGTCATGTGTTTATCAGTATAGTGGTTTGATGACTTTTTGTTCACAGATGATGGGTTTTCGTTGGAGAATGTCACCTTAGCCATCATACTGAAAAACACACCAGCCAGCTGGCTCATCAGAGAGGTGGGTATTCGTGCAGTTTATTTATTTATTTGGTCATTTCTTTAGCAAAGTGCTTTACAGCTGTTTCAAAAGAAAATAGAGCAACTGAAATTTTAGGAATTGAATAAAATAAGACCTCTGAGGGTTCAAAGTCGACTGGTTACCCAACCCCCAGGCATGCTAACATTATAGAATATAACCAAAATGAATCTGCTTTTCATAAATGCAGGGTGTGAACTATACTCATAGTCAGAATCACAGTGTGTTGTGTTTTAAGTTGTGGGTGAGCAAGACTAATGTAATAAATCCCATTCATGAACGGGCAAACCATTCCAGAATATAGGGGCCCTGTGGATAAAGACTGTATTACCATCTGTTTATATGTGCTGTACTTTATATGTGGGATAACAGACAGACTGTGGGGAATGGGGGTGTTCCACAGAGCAAGATTTCTCAGTGTCACGACAGAATTCTCGGGCAGGGTTCGAAAGCCTTTAATCAGGGTAAACGAAAGAGAAGTCCAAAGTACAATCAGGGTCAAAGCCGGGGTCCGTCCAGTCCGAAAAACCAAAGCCAAGGGGATATCCGTGTTCGTATTCTGGTCGGGTGTGGTGTGATCGGAGAACCGGGAAGTCCGTTCGAAGACGCTGACGGGAGACACCAGGAGAGGACACGAGGGAAGATCAAGGCTGGGTCGGAAGGGAGTGGGACGGATCGGGAAGAGCAGGAAGCGGGAGCAGGGAGAGTCGGGCGGATCGGAGCTGAAACAAAGACAAGGGAGATAATCGCTTGGACATTGCATTCTACAATACCTCGCATCGAATGACGGTCATGCGGGGTTTAAGTAATGAAGGTAGGCGTGGCGTAGCGAAGGGGGGCGTGGTCGCTCGTGGTCGCTGGTGTGACACTCAGCTGGGTTAACTTAAGCTAGAAGGGTTCATTTAAGCCAGGGCTGCCCAATCCTGCTCCTGGAGAGCTACCACCCTGCAGAGCTTAGGTACAGCCCAAATTTAACACACCTGATACAGATAATCAGGCAATATGTATCCCCTCAGGCAATATGGTCTTAAATTCCGCCTTTTGTCCGGGTGGTGCTGGTTGCGATAACATAGTAAAATAGGCGTCCTTGCACAATGCCTCTCTATCCCCCTGAAGGCAATATAAGGTGCTGTATACCGCCCCCCCTATCTCCTGAAACCAAGATAAGCATCCTGCATGCCAATCTAATGGTCCAGCATCCTGGCTTCTTCTTATGAGACACAAGTTATTTGTGAAGAAATAGGTTTTACAGGTGATCAGAAAAGAATAACATGTTTGTGCAGTTCAGTAACATTCGGGGTGAATCATGGATGATGAATCTGAATTTCAGGATGATTAGTCCATACACGATCAGAATTAATCCACAACCACAACTTCCCAGAATATTACAGTAGAAGGATTAATTCCATGCCACGTGGGCGACGTAATCATCCGCAAATTCATCCTAATACAGGCATTTGACTGTGGCTGATGCTGTTGCTGTTGTGGTTTTATCTTCCCCTGCCAATCAGGAGTCAGGAGCCGCTTGTGTAGATCTTCAGATTCAGTCTTTATTGCAACAGCGAGGTTACAGCCAAGGCTGGACACCCTACAGGAGTGTGTCCAATACTGTTTTACACTAATTTTTATACATTTTCTTATCATGTAACAATATCTCGTCACTTAAGCATCATCATTCCCTCAACTAATCACCATCGTTGTTTCCTCCCTTGATCCACACCCCTAGATGATAAGTTTGTCAATCATCTCTTTTACTGTTTGGTCCCTCGGCCGAACATAATGGTGGCGTGACCATCTCTAGTTGGTTTTTTTAATTCCCAACCGTGAACTTTTGGTGAACTCAGGCGAATCCCTTCCTTCAGGAGCAAACATTGGCAGCTTCAGCTTGTTGCACATGTAAGTTAACATCATGTGTTGTTATTATGCAATTACTAATGGAAATTTATAGAGAGAATAAAAGAGGTCCAAACACTAATCAAAATTTGACCACTGACACTGAGTACTGTTATTTGTCCCTTGAGCATGATACTGATTAGTTAATTAAGACTTAAACATATCAACACCATTCCACACAAGCCAACATCAAATTCATGTCTATGAAATGGAATAGAATGATCAACGATGTCAAAAGTCGCATTCAGGTCAAGGAGCATGAGCACAGTCACACTGCCAGTATCGTTTTCTCTTGTTTTATCATTTATGACTCTAGTTGACGCAGTTTCAGTGCTGTGTCTTTGACTGATGCCAGACTGGGATTTATCAAGTGTGTTTTGTGTATCCAAGTATAACTGGTTGGTATTGGTCAGCAATACAGGTTAATCCTTATTTGTTAGATAAGAAATTAGTTTAAATAGAGAGCGAGGGAGATTTCTATTGCGGTCAATAGGGCAGTATCACAATAATCTTTTTCATCAGTCATAGATGGAGGCTCACTTGCAAAGGTGATTAGAAAATGGTCAGAGAAGGACAGATACATAATGAATATCAACTCTGTGGGTGATAATCAAGTCCATTGTATGACCTATTGTCTGTGTGGAGTTTGCACGCTCTCCCTGTGTTAGCGTGGGTTTTCACCGGGGGCTACAGGTTCCTCCCACAGTCCAAAAGTGTGTAGGATAGGTTGATTGGTAAGTCTGAAATGGCCCTGTTTTAGTGTGAGTGTGTGTGTGAGTGTGTGTGTGAGTGTGTGTGTGAGTGTGTGTACCCTGTGGTGTATTGGCGGCTGCCCAGGGTTGGTTCCGGCCTGCGCCCATTGTTCCTGGGTTAGGCTCCAGGCCCCCCCGCGACCACATTTGGGATTAAGCGGTTACAGAAAATGGATGGATGACTGTGCACATGAATGGGTCCTGTTACATGCTGGTACTAACCAACAGAGTCAAGCAGAGATAACAGAGTTTTGCCAAAGGCATCAATCTCTACAGTATATCCATATATATGTTAAAAACACTAAGTGTCCAACTCCGGTCCTGGAGAGTTACTATCCAGTAGGTTTTCTATCCTACCTGGCTTCTGATGAGCCACACCTGCTCCTGGTATTTACCTAAGAATTATTGTGGCTCAACAGAAGTCAGGTAGGATAGAAAACCTACTGGTTAGTAGCTCTCCAGGACTGGAGTTGGAGACCCCTGCCTTATAGTTTCTAGTTCAATTTTTAATAGTCCTAAAAATGGTTAAAATTCACAGGTCTGATTCAGTGTCTAGCACTATATCCATATTAAGAAGTGATTCGATTCCAAGAGAGTGAACATTCAACAATGAGCTTTTTATGTTTGGTTTCTCTTGAGTCTGATTTAACCTTACCAGTGGAATTGATATTAAATTATCTGCACAGGAGCCCCTAGTGGAATGTTTAGGTTCAGATCTTGGTCTAGCAATAGCTACCATATTCTTTATTTGTTCACAGGGCTCTGTTTCTGAATAATTGTTTGATTTAGGAGATGCCAAGTTGTAGGGATAACAACGATCATTGTGCCATAACAGGAGTGCTGTAGAATTGCTACGTTTGGGAGACAGACTGGGAACAAAGGCACAGGGGACGGAGATACCTTAATGAAAGCCCCATTTGCATGAATTGAAGTGACCGTTCACCTGCAGCTGTGACTGGTCTGAGGTAGAGGGTGACCAGTTATGAAAAGGGCCTTCGCTGTGTGCCTGTCAGACCCTGGAAGAGGCAGCAAGCTACCAGGATGCCTTGGAGCGCTTGTCCAAGGTGCCCATCATCACCCCTGTCTACTACATCGTAGGCGGTGTGCAGCCAGGGGAGGGCGCAGTGGTGACCAGGAATAGCTCAGGAGCAGCAGACGTGTGGGAGCTTGATCCTCCCCATGGACAGTGAGTGCCCTCCCCCGCCTTCCTTAAACACATAGCAGTTAAGGTTTCCTTCTGTACAGATAACAGCATTTTGGCTTTGTCCAGTCCACATGGGTACAGATATACCTTCAGATTAAAAAATTATATAAACCAAATTATATACTGTACATTTATCTGGGTAGTTAGCATATATTTGCTCAGAAAAAACACAGTTTAACATTAGAACACATGCAAATTGACACTAACACAATAAAATGAATCTCTTATGTTCTCTGAAAACCTACTGCATAGCTGGAAACTTGATGGATAGATAGATGAACACTCCTTTGGTTTCCAGACCTCTTTTCAGTGGCACCTCAGCCATTCCATGTATTCCTTAAATTTCACCACCAGCTCAATTAATTAACTTAATTAGTAAAGTCAAGTCAAAAAACCCATGGGTGTATTGGACAGCTGCAAATGCTGGGGAGTTAGGATAGGTTTACATGGCGGAGCTGGCACACTGACAGACATGATGTCATTCTTTTACACCAATCAGAAGGTAATTTAAACACTATTTTCATTGACTGCCTGAGACATTTATAGGAATATTCCCACATATTGGATCTCTCTCTTATTGGTTCCCTGTGCCTTTCAGTTTATGTTCTTTAGCACAGTATTCATTCTTTCTACATATGCTCCCCGGGTTACGTTCTGATAAATATTAAGGCAAAAATATTGTAAAGCGAAAATGCATTTTAATACAGTATACCTAACATAACAAACATCATAGCCTAGCCTACCTTAAACATGCTTAGAACACTTACATTAGCCTACAGATGGGCAAAACCATTAACACAATGATTATTTTATAATTAAGTGTTGAATATCTCATGTAATTTATGGAATAATGTACTGAAAATGAAAAACAGAATGGAATTGGAATACCTGTAATAAAGTCAGTAACACAGGCCATCGTAACCTGGGGAGCATCTGTATAGCCTCGGTTAATATACTTATTGCACTGTATAGTCTCACAAACCATAAGAGTGATGTGATTTTTTTCTACTTCAGGTGGTTCAGGGTAGAGACCAACTATGATCACTGGAATCCTCCACCACATGGAGACGACCGTAGGTGAGGCCAAGTCTCAAAACACTCAGTCATGCTGTTATTTAAAACAGTCATCACTATTTTACCTTTTTTCCCTCAGAACACCAACCATCAAGGCATTAAATGATACTGGTCAAAAGAACATTAATTTGGATTCACTTTTTAAGGTAGGTAGACTAATCCTTGTAAACACAAGCTGTACTGAGGGTGCACGAGTCATGTCAAAACCAAAAAAATGTTAAACCTGTTTCACTTGATTGGGAAAAAAATGCTTCAGTTCAGCAGCTAAGACTTATCGTTTTGACAGGTTTTGTCAGCAAATGCAACATGCAATAGGTGAGCAGAATTTTTTTTTCTCCTCTCTGTAAAATATCCCTGTATGTTAATTACAGTGGTACCTCGGTTCTCGAACTTAATCCGTTCCGGACTCCGGATCGAATCCTAAAAAGTTCGAGTTCTGATCGAATTTTTCCCATAAGAAATAATGGAAAACCAATTAATTGGTTCCCGGTCCCCCAAAATTAAACCTAAATATGTTGGGGTTTTTTTAGCATTTAAACACAAAATGAACAGGGTAAAACAAGAAGAGCATTTTTTTCTTAATGGCTTCCAAAATGATAAAGATCTTATCCCAACATTACCCCTGTCCTGCCCCGATCGTCCTCTCCTTCCGTGTGCCACGCAATGCATTACGGTTAGATGCATTGCGACCTCTCATCCGGCTGCACAAACTGAAACCGCCTCCGTGACGACACACCTTTGCCCTTATTGGCTGAAGAGTTTAGTTACACGCTTGACGTTTGTATCCCAGGCAGTTCCGTTGCGTAATCTTCTATTTCTCCCGAATATCACGTAAAGCAGTGAGAACTGGTTTTCAGTTAATTTACCTGGTAAAATAAAGTTTAAATAAATGACATAAATGCTCTAATAGTACACGTACGTTAGTGGTTTATTTATTGTTAGTTACTGTAATGTTGCGCTGCTTTATTTGGTTAATCGTCCAGTCTGTGAAGAAGGCATTCAAGTAAGAATTGCATTGTAGTATGACTCATTTCCTGGCGCATACAATTTATATTAGGTCGGCGTTCACCGTTCGACTTCTGATATTCAGATCGAGTTCTAGGTCAAACTGGTTTGTTCGACTTTCAAGAAATTCGAGTTCTAGTGATTTCGAGAACCGAGGTACCACTGTACTATGGAGAGCAGCGCAGTCTGTCATTTGTTGCGACAGTGCAGCTTTGAAACGTTGCCTGAAAGTCACAGAGAATAGTGCAGCGTGTCGCTCTGTATTGTCTGTGGCTGTGAACAAATTGTTTTCTAGGGGAACGATTTACACAACAGTGATGAGCGCTGGCACTCCAGAGAAATATCGTACCGTAATGAGAGAGGTAAGGAAGGCTGGATGAGCGGCTTTTTTCAGAATGAACTCCAAATTGCCTCGAATATATTCTGTCTTCTTAAGTCCAGGCTTTTGGCTTTCAGCTTCAGTAGTTAATTTAGATGTTTGTTAGAAAAAGCAACAATACTTAAAACTACGTTCTTTGTGTATTTTGTGAGGTAACTGACAAACGGGGTACGATTCGTCTAGGTATTAATTACTTTAATATTACAATCAACAACAAATATAAATAATACTTCCATCATTTTTTGCAGTGGAACATTAAACTAAGTACACTTTAATGTAACAAATCAAAAATTCACATTGTAAAACAATCATAATAGTATATGATTAACTAATGTTTCCTTTTCCATTTTTAGAAATGCAATTGGATTGGAGTGCCCAGAAGCACAAATACTCCGCAGACCGTCTCTGTTTCGATAGGAATTATATTTATTTTTTGTGTTTGTTCAATAGGTTTATATTTTACGGAGCTCCTAAGGCGACAAAGGAGGAGAAAAAAAAACGGCAGTTATAACTCAAAACTGTTGTGACTTTGAACCGGAAATATGAGTAATCAGTCAGTAAGGAACACAATTGATAGGAAAACATGGAGCGTTTAATCAAATTTTACTTTGATCTTGGTCTGCAATATAAGCACATTTAGTTTGTTCTCGGATCTAGGCATGATTAAGAGGATTTTATGTGAAAAGGGATTATTCCGACGGAAAAACTACTCCGATTTGGGTGATGTCATTAACTTCATTCTTGAGCAGCTTTTGCACTTTGGGCAGCTTCATGGTTATCGATAGATGTACGCAAAATGCAGAATAAATGGACTAAATGTGAGAAAGGAGGATATGCGTTTGATTTTAAAAGAGCTTGATCCAGCAGGAGTTTAAACGAGACGATGCCCAAAGGAGACGCAACTACTTCTCCAAGGGGCCCAATTTCATCTGGCATGTAGATTCCTATGACAAACTTAAAAAATTTGGTGTGTGCATTAATGGATGCATTGACGGATTCTCCAGAAAGATGATCTGGCTTAATGCATACACAACCAGCCGTGATCCAAAATTGATTGGAGGTTATTATATTGAAGCGGTGCAGCGTTTAGGGGGATGTTAGTGAGGGGCGATCTTGGAATAGAAAATTCCAAAATGGGTTAGATGTTTACTAATCCTGTAAATACAACCCAGAAGAGTGTAATGAAATTAAAATTAGGCAGAAAGAGCCATTCAGAAAGAGAAATTAGTTACTAAAGAGAAATTAGTTACTAATTTACAACCTTCCTTACAAACGGGTGCATAGTTTATTATTATTATTATTATTATTATTAATTAGTTTAAGTTATCATAACCTTAATATTTTAAACTAACTTTAATCATTCAAATTCAAAATATTATTTGCTTTTACTTTGTAATTATGTCCTTTTTGACCAATCTTTTTATACAAATATTTGAGTAAAAATGAACACTGCTATAGAATAGTGTACGATTATTAACTATAAGTACTTTGTAATTGTAGGCTTGGATTATTTTATTATATAGCCTAGTGTTTGTTTACTGATCGACAAAGACAATGAAAGAACAAATTAATCAATAATTTATTTGTAACAGGATTATTTATTTATAAAATAACACACCACAGATCCTCAAGAAACAGTAACAAAATCATAGTGACAGAAATTGACAGACCTTTTTTATTTAGAAGAAAATGCGTTTTAGATATTTTTGATAATTTTATGATAATTTCTAAATATGATCCAACACACAACAAATGGAATTTTACGTTAGTATTTGACTGAGGTACTGAGCCGGTAAGTGGTCACGTGACAAAAGAACGAACGACTCGAAAGACTCGAGATATGAACTAATCAATTCTGTTTCCGGCTCAGACTGCATAGGTTAAGCTTATGGGGTTGTCACGTGATGAACGAACGACTCGAAAAACCCCGAAGACTGGAAACAGGTGAATCAATAATTCCAATACAGAAACTATAGGAAGTTACGCAAATGCGCATCCGCGACTGAACGAATCACTCCCACGAGACGACTCGTTCTTCCCGAGTCACATTAAAGATTTGTTCAAAATGAACGAATCGTTCAAGAACGACCCATCACTAATGCTTCACGTAACGACCATACATACATTGCGGAGTTTTACGCGGAGTTCATAGCTGCACCGAGTTAAATAGAGTTAATGCCCACCTACCAACCAATCAGAAAACAGAATTTGTTGCACGTGATCCCGCTGCAAGCACACTATTACATGGATGCGCACATATACCACATATTGGTATATAACTATTTAAAGAAGAAACTCATTGTAATTCATTAGCAGCCCATCACCATTAATTAACTGGTATACTTGAATTTTATCATTGTGTCATGTTTTATAGGACAGGGATCCATCCATCCATCCATTATCTATACCGCTTTATCCATCTGGGTCACAGGGAAGCTGAAGCCAATCCCAGCATCATCGGGCGAGAGGCAGGGTACACCCTAGGCAGGCCGCCAGTCCACCACAGGGACTGGGACAGGGATCTATTTTTGAATATAATATGGTAATTATTCCAAATTAAACATTTATGGGGTGAGATATTGGGTTGGACAGATACAACTTCGTTCAGATTAATACACTTTCAATTAAAAACGCACAACTCCTGGTGCTGGTTGCAAGTTTGTTCAGTCATGTCAAATAATGTCAATGTGTCAATAATCAATCTGTATGTGAGCAAAGTTCCCAGGTGTATTTGAACATGAAAGATACATTGAGCCAGGCAGGTAACAATTGATATGAGTTTCAGGCATCATAGTCTTTCATATTCAACTGTTTTCAGTGGCTCAGTGTCTAAGCCCTTCATGTGCTGACTGAAATTTGCTAAATCATGCCAAGTAATGTCTATCATTGTGTATGTGAGCTAGATTTCCAGGTGTATTTGAAGGTGAGGAATACATTGAGCCAGGCAGGTAACAACAGATATCACTTGTTGTTAAACTGTCATCATGGAGTAAGTTTTTACTGGCTCAAAGCATTTAACCCTTTAAACTCCTGTCTGGAAATTATCGAATGATGACAACCAATATATATGTGAGCTATGTTCCCAGCATGATTTGAAGGTGAAAATCCCTTTAGTTCCTGCCTGTAATTTGTCAAAAAATGTCACGCAATGTGCATAGGAGTAATGTTCCCTGTTAGATGAAAACAACTTTGAACCAGTCTATTTACAAAGGAAATTACTTTCCGAAATTACACTGAAGCGAATACTGAGTTCCCCAAACTCTTTAATTTCCGGGGCCCCTGTCTGGATAATCATCAGATGATGTTACTAGGAATCGAAAGCCAAATGAAATTCTGAAAGTCAGTCTCGGTAAATGACTCCCCCTACAGGCGCAATCGCGTCATTGCATCTGGCTACGAAGCATTTGAGATGAACTGGAAAAGGAGCTGCGAATAGGAGCCAACTTCAGCATCATCCCCCTTTCTCCTCTATGGCAAATTATTATCGTCAGTGACCCCCAAGTTGAGACCCCCCCACCCCCCGGTCCACAGTTACACCATCGGTACAAAATAGTAGGGGGCCCTCTGACAACTCAAATAGACCAGGGGCCTCTTAAATGTTATTGTGTCTTTGTTTATAACAGGTAAAACTGGATAAACATGAAGAATGTAAAGTAGTCATGTGAGCAGAATACACAAAAGCTAAAGTGACATCAAGTGACTTTTACACGCAGTATAATCAGATTTGGTTTCGCTAAGTTTTTCTGATGGACTTTGTGTACTTACTCAATAATCAGAGGCGCGATTTTTCTGTAGTATCTCACGTCAATCACTTTCATCAACGGTGCCCATCTTTCTTTCGGTGGCTCGTCCAAACTGATATTGACGATCGGTGGCGCAAAGTCCGCATAACACCACGCAGCCAGCGTTAAGGGGATTAAAGCGAGAGAGCACTTCATAGTTTCCTTACAAGTTAGTAATGAATACCAGAAATGGCAATTTCGGCACCCTAGATCGATTCAGTCCGACTCTTCCCGTTTTGATGCGAAGAACTACTGATGCCCAGCGACTCGAAGCTCGGAGTCCAGCCTGCTTTTATTATGCAATATCACATGACCGATGACATCCGACACAAGGGAGGATGGGTTTCCATCACCTTGTTATAAATCGTTTTGGATAAAAACATCTGATTAATCGATGCCATATCTAGACACAGAGGCGCGCATGGTGCTTTATGTTGCAAGAATTCCGTTCATCAAGGAAGAAGGCTGACAAGAAGAATCCGTAGTATACCGTGTGGCTGCACAAAGCTGAACTGAGTAGCATATTAGTTAGTTAGTTAGTGTGAGTTAGCCTGTGTGGGTTTTCTGTGGACAAGCCCAACTGTGGGGGACCCCAAAAGTGCTGTGGAATCGCACGTGGTATTAATCTGGGTTTGCCCTGCCCACAATGGCCCACAGTAAACCCATACCTGCTCATGCAGGGCCCAAATGAGCATGCTTACTGGGTCAACATTTTGGCGAATTAATGTTCTCTCTCTCCAGCACTTTGTTCTCATTCCTGTTGGTCACATCAGGTAACATCTGTGGCCTGCAGCCAAGCTACCGTGCAGTAATTGCTTTATAGGCTGCAGACATCACAGCTAAGAGGTGCTGAGGACCAATAAACTCCCAGAATGCTCAGGCACTGCGTCTCAAAGGCAGCACTACTCAGTCTGGAAATGCAGAGGGTTACACACGTCTATATAACCATATAGAAAAACAGAGCTGGCTGCTGTACAGTTGCTATATCCCACCCAGCACCAGACGTGCATGGGACGTTATTTTTTGGACTAAAACTAGTCACCCCATCATGACCTTTCTTTAGACCAAAAGGAGCCATTGAAAACTGGGCCGCTTAGTCTGTCTGATTTGGTCCTTATTTTGACCTAGTCATTTGTCAACATGCATCAAGAATGCATTGAAAAAAATAAAAGTTAAAACATGGCATTCAAATAGGTATATAGTAGATACACTGTGATAAATATAGTTATATAGTAAATATAATTAAATATATTGCATAACCAGAGTGAACTCTACAGAGTGTTTTGAATGAACAGCTATGAAGGCCATTTCAGAGTCCAGAGATGTTGTGTAATAATGCACCTTTAACTTACAACAGCCAAAGAAAACACACCATCAGCTTTTCACACACCTGGAAATGTTAGGAAGACTCAGAACCGCTGTGGTGGATTAGATAAATGGTGTCCTGTGTGGTTAGAGACCGCTAATGTGGGAACTTAAACTTAGATGACCAGAGAAGCAAAGCCAATTGAGTCAAACTCCCATTTCACAGGGTGACTGAATATTACTCCTTAATATCATCCAGTCAGGTTACCCATTTACAAGCTATAATGATCTGTTTGATAGAGCTTACACTCCGTAATGGTTGAAATTATTACAACTTATACTGAAATAGTACATTTCTGATTTATGTACTTGCTGGTTGTAAGGGTTTAATTACTGTCTTTATTATGCATTAGTAAAACAGTGGTTTTATATCCTTACCCTTGAAGACCTCTCAGCATGCTTATGTTCCAGATTACATAATACAGTGTTTATGTCAAATTACGATAAAGGACTTGCATGAGTAATAGAAGTCTATTACCTTCCTAAATCATTCACAATTGTACTTAACTGTATCTCACTCTGGATAACACAGCAGACTAAACTAATACATTTAATTGCTTTTGTAAATAAAGTGATTTACCAAGATCCATTTTAATCATCACGGTTTGGCAGTGCAATGTTTTTAAAGAGGAATAACAAGTTGAATATGTAAAACTTATATTCCAAAAACCATCTGCTTTGTTCTCAATGCTAAACATATTTTAGTATAAATCTGACTAAAGCTATACAAGTTGATTACATAAAATATCATAATCTAAACAATTCTCTAAACTAAAATGTGACTATGTATTTTATGATTGTCCCTGATTGGGGCTACTTGACATAATAAGGTAAGGTAAGGTAAGATATGCTGGAAATGGGATGTGAGCCCTTAACAGGGAAAAGCAAGAATTTGGATTTGCCATTCTTGTGAAGGTGGAATGATTTTTAAATGGACAGTTACAGCCCTCTGCTGATGAATCAATGGCAATGCAAAGGTAAATCAGGCTGGAGACAGGCAATGTGTATGCAGGTGTATGCGTGGTATAACCCTTTAGGTAACTAACACTAACACTATTCAAGATTTAAACTATTAAAGGAGACTTAAAATGACAGCTAAGTACCTGCACATACAGATTCCCCAAATATTCAAAATTGCAATAAAAGATTTACGCTATATTGCATTATACTGGCAGTCTTCTACATGTATATACTGATATAGGAATACAAGTCTGGCACATACACAAGGTATTATACGTCTTAAACACCTCGTATATGAACACCACCACATTGTAACAAACAAAATGAACCAAATCTCAGATGTTATCAACTTAAACATTTGCTTTTATTTCATGTAAATACACTAAAAATGCTTACAAAGGCATTATAGAAACATTTGTGCAGTGTAAATATCAAAAACAAAAAGGGAAAACGAGGATTTTGCACCCAATGACATGAAGAGATTGTCAATTCAGCAGCAGTAGACATTTCTCAAAGGAAACAAAATGCTATTGATGTTGACATTTCTTATCCGACCAGAAGGCTGACATGCAGTAAGACAAAGTGACATGTTAGTGGCCTACTGTAATATGCATACAGCCGACTGATGTACATGGGTGCTTGGTTTTGGCACTAAAGTTCCGCCCAAGAAAGAGCTTCATTCTCTGTTTGTTCCCAAACAACCTGGGTGCACCACCTGAATATTTTATTTACACTCAAACAGACCAATTCCAATGGCCAGGACTCCTCCTTTCCAGTTGGTTTTAATGGCTTCCCAAAGATGACACTCTCTGGCACCAAGAGCCCACAATCAGAGAACAGATAAGGGTCTTTTACAATTCGGGTTGTGTGACAAACAATACTTAAAATAGTTGTCTGCTCCCTTAAGTATCTGATGTAGATCACCATGGCATTACAAAAGAAGAAGCACTGTGCAGTGTCTGTCTGCACAGAAAGGTTACTCTGATTGTGGTGTACCCTGGCATGCTGAATCTGATTGGAGACCAGGTATTTCAGCCCTGTGCAAGTCCCAGGCACAGAATACATTTACACTGAGAAATAAAGAATTAAAAAAAAAAAAAAAAAAAAAAAAAACACAAATAAAAATAATAATCTGCTCAAATTACAAAACATCATTATAAAATGTTTTACATTTTGTATTGCTTAAATTGCTTCGTAATACTGAGTGTTTTAGTACATATTATGGCAATATATGCTTTAACCAGATATTTTGTGTAGTAAAAGCAATACAGACTTCATATGCCTTATACAAAAAAAAAACACTAACTAGTTCTTGACCTATAACCCATTCTTTTAGCAGTGGAAGCCATTTGTGATAAACTGATGTAAACACTAGAGGGCGCATCTGCACACCAAGCCTAAGGCGGATCCTTGGACTGTAGCGTAAACAAAAGCTAAGCCCCGCCTCTGAGTCCTCTTTGGTCAAGCCAAGGGAGAAGGCTGGGGGATCAGAAGCAAAAGCTCAGGGATCAGGGGAGAAGTCAGCCCAAAATGGGCTGGTGGCTCAGAACTGGCTCTCCGTTACCTTTGGGCCAGGGTGTTCTTCCACCCACTCCACCAATTCAAGTCACTGAGGATATAGTGCCAAATAACCAGTTATGTTACTAGGCAAGGCCACAGCTGGCTGGGCTCAGGGTTTAGTGACTTTACGTGAAGGCTGCTGGCCAATCAGGCTTCCCCACATCAGCTGAAACTCCTTAGAGTAAGGAAGAACGTCACAGCACCAGTTCTCTCCTACCCCAGAGCACCCTCACAACATAAAAAAAAACGGTGCTTTATCACAACTGGCTTCATTAATGGCCTCCATTTCCTAAACAGCAGCAAGCATCTTTCCCTGTTAGTTTTGTGCTTGTTTGTCCCCCCAAGCAAATTAATATCATGGATATAGGAGAGACCCAGACTATAGATCAAGAGTAAATCAAAGGGGGTTCCTGCTAAGCATACATACTGACTAGACTGCACCGAAAAGCAGTCTGTCCAGAGGGTGAAGAGACTAGCAGCAAAAGTAGGTATGAAAATTAGTGACGCAAAAACAAATCCAATGCATTTATCTACTTGGAATCGCATCCCTGAAATGTGGCGCCCAAATAAATGTAGAACCCAATAAATGCACTGACCCTTTTGTGCTCTGACAATGAGAACAACAGACAAGTTCAGTAACTTTTAAACAATGTTTGGGCACCAATTCCATTTACAGAAACAATAGATCTTAAGATTAAAATTTCACTTTTATCACCGTGGCAGAAGAACCAAGATCAAAAAAAGGAGTCTCTAGCTTCATGCCTGCTTCTATTCAGGTCAGAAATCACGTCTGATTCAGTCATGCAGCTGCGAGACTGGACTGTGCAGTACCCACGCTAGCCGCTAGAGGCCACCGGCGCGCCACACAACCACACAGCATGTGCATGGCAGCAACGATGCTACGTTTTAATCGCCGTCATCATCAGCCAAGAGTCGCAATTTGACATAGGTTTGCCATAAAGCTTTATACAAGCTTGTGAATTCAGGTGGGAAAAGCTCCCTCTTAACAGGCATAGTGCGAGAGACAATTTAAGGGATTTTAAGTAGCGAAAAGACGTCCACACAGCTTCATCAGAGGAGCTTCCGGTGAGATGGGAGCTTCTGTTCACTGGGCTGCCGCCATGTGGAGATGGTGCTTTAGCTCCAGGCCTCTGAAAATCCAGTCCGGTGCAGGTGTCGACGTCGCCGGCTGATGTGGGATCAGAGCGACTTGCCGCCGTCTGTGATGCGGGGAGGAGGTACGTGCGTGTGTGTGTGTGCGCGTGCGCGCGCACGTGTGTGTGTTTGTATGCGTGTGTGTAGAGGAGGGGAGGTGTCTCAGTCTAAGGCATCATCGATCACAGAGTGCTGTTAGCCAAACAGCAGGTAGTGGCCATGCACAGCCTGGCACAAGGGACCAACGGTCAGTGACGTCACACGACTGGGCAGCATCGCGACTGACAGCATTTATGGGAGCTTCCCCCACCGCCCCACCCTCATCCCCAAACCACACCCTCTTGAAATGATACAAAACCCACATCCCACCCCCCAGCCCCACCCCCAGACTCCATCTCCATCAGCACTCGGGTGTCTCCACTTGCGACATGGAAATGTAGGAGCCATTGCGCAGAGACTGGCTGGCGACGGTGACGTGGCCGTCCCGCTGCTCTTCGGGCTTTGAGCTGACTTGAGTGTAAGCCGTGTCCTCCTTCGCATTCTGCAGGAAGAGCACCTAGTTAGACGTGAACAGTCCGGAAGCATACCACAAAAATGATAACATCCCAAAACAAAAATTGTCCATAATAATTACTACAGTAATAACAATAATAATAATAATAATAATAATAATAATAATAATAATAATAGTAAATAATCATAATAACTCAACTTCAATAAATATATAGAATATAAGAGGATTAAGTTAAAATGGAAAAAAGCTGAAACCGATTAAACTTGGTGATTCAGTTAAATATGAAAATGGTCAATTAGAAATGAGGGCAAATGAATGACGAGTAAAAAAAGAAACTTTCAAAGAAATAAAGACTTACAGGAAAAGAACGAAAAGCCTCTGAAAACTCAATACGTTTCACTGCGTTCTGAACAAAAAGAGGGAACAAAAAAAAGGATTAATTGTAATGCACAGAAAATAAGGAGGTTAGTTGTGCATACTGGCTGAGAGAACAAGTCCATGGCCCTGACCAAAGCTTAAGCACCAACTTATTCTAACTGATAACACCCCTCTCCTGAAGACAGACGAATAGTTGCCACCTATATCAAGTCTGCATGAAGAACAAGGCTGTGAGGGAAGGCGAGAACAGGGACAATGCGAGAACAGGGAAAATTCATATTCTGGGCCATGGTTTCATTTTATGCTTATTTATGATCACCACCACTGGTAATATTTAAAAGTAATACTGTATTATGAAAGCTTGGTCGCAAATATTGTCATGAGATACATTTTAATAAAAAGGACAGAAGGAAGACAATCCTTTAATGTCAAACATGACTATTTCTATCATAAACCCCCAACACTATATTGCTGCTAACCTGATCAAATTTTCATGTGAGCCGCTCATCTGGGTGAAAGGTGTGTTAAAGATTTCTACTATAAATAAAAACTAGTGGGATTTCTACTAGCTATTTATTTGAAATGCACACACTGTAATTAGGGTGCCATGTGGTTTACATCCGTACACACCTTGTCCTTGCAGCAGATTTTTGCACGAATTGCTTAATGGCCTTAAATGTTTGAAAAAAAATTTAAACCTATTTCCACCAGGGTAAGGAACCTTTTGCTTCGTTTCAATTTTATAAGCCATTTCAAAACCAAATCAGGATAGGAAAAAAAATAATAATAATAATAATTTGTGGTATTTTTTCTACTAGTGAAACCAGACAAATGTAAAGCTGATAATGTTATGTGTAGGAGGTGGTGATGACGATACCTGCTTTTCAGGCCCATATACAGTGCAAAATCATTTTGTGAGTTTGGGCACATGACAACCCGTGAGATTTACGTTAATTTATTAATTGTATTATTGTTTTCAGCGTGCATCGTTATTTCAAGGAGTGGGAGAAAATAGAAACATAAACAAAACAATATTACTACTACAAGCCCGAACCATAGACGCTTTAGTCCAAGATGGATTCAAGACAGAGAATAGACGTTTTCAATTCCGAAAAAGACTGATTAAGTGGACAAAGTGGTCTTGGGACCAAGACTGAATTTGAATACAACACTATGAATGAAGGTTAAGTATGTTAGTTTAGAAAATAGTGGGTTTCAAAATCATGTCAGAAGGAACATTGAATGTCAATGAACTGAATATCAGTTAACATGTACATTATGAGTCATGTGCTGTTGTGCTGAGCTACCCAATATTTACAGTATGCTGCTGAAATAGCATTTCACTGTGCAATGTGTTCAGACTAGCTAGGCAGTCACCCAGGCAGGCTGCTGCACATAATTCCTGGGCTTGGGACAAAATACTTCAACCAGATCCCCATGACATTTGACCCCTCCTACAGTCTGGGATAATTTCCCCACTTGTGCCCCCGACACGGTGGGCCTCACAAATCACAATTTAAATAGACCATTTAAAAATTAGCTACCTGTCTAATACTTATCTAAATGGACTTTAAACCAATCTTATCTAGATCTTGGCATTCTGCTGGAGAAATTCAGGTTAAGTAATCAAGAGTACTACTGTAGGGCATCTCCTGGAACATGAAGCAGAAACCTTTGAGTCAAGTTCACACCCTTAACCCTGCAACACCCACTGCCCTGTTTTTAAGAAAGTGTCATTGCAGCTTGAGCCTGAAACCCCCAACACGACACATCGTGTGTGACGATCACCATGCTCTCCACAGCCCATACATGCCAGGAAACATGCATGGTGCCAATATCCTGGCCCCCTCAACTGCTCCTCTCAGCTCACTTTGCACTGCAGAGATGCCAAGCAGCCTGACCCAATTCAGAATCAATACACAACCCATATGCTCTTTTAGCCAACTTTCAGCCTGGTGTGTTGAGATCTAGTCCAGGTAGTCCTCAAAAACAATCTTAGATCTGGGGCTCACCCTCTTCTGACGGGACCTGCAGATGAGGATGACGAAGACTACCAGGAGGATAGCACCCAATCCCACGATAAAGAGCGGGAAGTTGGAGACGACGGTCACCACCGTCAGAAGGGTCCTCATCTGGCCTGCTGAGTTTGGGTCGATCACAAACGACTGGCAAACAAATCGAATGAAGATGACAGATTGTTAAATATGTGAGAACTCAAACTGAAAAACAAAACGCAAACACCTCACAACCAAAAAAAATATCCTATTCTTGGGTCTTATATTAAAAGATACGATAGGAAGACTGAAGTTTATGCAGACTTTCAGAACATGTTTTTGCATAAATTTTTCAACATTCATTGTTATTTCTGTGAAATGTGTCCATAAGACCGTATGTTGATGTAAAAAAAATCACGTTCAAATTAGGAAATTAAATTACAGGACTGACAGTTTTAGGCCTTAAGCCATTATGAGGTTTGCTGCTTGTATCACTAGACTACAAACACTTAACGAGATCCTGGGAAAATTTCATTTGTAGTTCCTTACCTCATTAACAAACATGATGGGGAAAATGGTCTGAGTCAGGTTTCTGGTTGTCCTGAAAGCCAAAGAAAGACCAATGCTATAGGCGCACAAGGAAGAACACTGGTACAGAAGCTTAAACAAGAGAGAGCAGTGCGACACTGATGTAGATCTGGAAAGAGCGAGGTACTTACGGAAAGCCACTGACTCTGTTCAGCAAGACATTTAGCTGTGCTCTCTTACAGGCACGAACAGGTATACCGGTGGTCTAGGAGAGAGAGGGAGTGCCTTCATTGCCCACGTTCCATGTTTCATATGGCAACACAAATAACTTGGCACAATTCAGAAAGAGCACAGAAATTTATGTAGGTAAGAAACATTTATCGCCATTTTGAGTGGGGCATTTTCTCCACAATGCAGAAAGGCTTTGTGATTGGGGGTGGCCAAGATCCTGATGTTCGACTCATTGAATAGAGTAGCAAAACAGCACTGAGCAGTTAGCGAGGCCGCTATGTTAGGCCTATGGGAAAACCACTAGCATCTTAATTGATAAATAAAACTACTTCAGGGGAAAAAAAAAGACAAATTCTAGAAAACCACACTAGGTGGCGCAAGATAGCGAGATTGTTTTAAAATTCCTATTTAGGTTTCTTTCCATGTGCTGCCCTGGAGTGAAGTAGCAAATACGCAGTCGGAAGGACATATCCAAAAGTAATGCAAATTACCGACACACCAAAGCCTCCATCATACGGCTCACGTTCTGCCTTAAAACAGAAACCATTTCTCTCCTGATTTAGCTCATACCGGGTTCAGGTCCAAGTAGGTCTCATGAGCCTCCTTTGAAGGCCTCATGCCTTCAATGGCGTCAATGTACTTCTGGTCAGCCTGGTAGAAGTGCGGGAACGAGACGACGATAGGAGCACCTAAAGATGGGGGGGGAGGGGGGTTAGACTCAAACCAAACCCAACAGGAAGTATTACATCATCCTGTTAATCCAGTCACAAGCCAGCGTGCTGAGGCTTGCAAGTAGCTGGGTCTTCATCACTCCTCACTAGGGGCTGCCCCAGAGCATCTGCTTCCACTGCCGATCAAACCAGCAGATGAAGTCCTACTTTCAAAAGCACCAAAGTCTAAGAGAAACATCTAAGAACGTATCCCATGTTCACAGTAAAAAAGGAAACTGGAACTGTGCCGTTTTGCTACAAGGAACCAAAGCAAATCATAGCACTAAACAAAATTCATAACCCCATCTGTGGTCAGATTACATGATTAATGATATGAGGGTAAGTGTTGACATTACAAGGATTTGATGGTGACCTAGGCCTTGCTGTACGCGATGCCTGGTTGCCGAACGCAGTGCCAGCAGATACACCAGCAAAGGTTTTGGCACCAGTAGGCTAGCTGAATACCAGTCCCCTCAGCCAGCTCAAACCTACAGGACAATAGGTTCCTGCTGTATACAGCACACACATGGCTGCTGGCTGAGGTCGGTGGTGGTGGGCGGTGGGGCCTACCTTCTCGGCACACGCTGACTTTCAGCACCCCCCTGCTCAGACAGTCGTTTGCAGGTACGCAGAAGCCAGCGTTGGCGGGGTTGTCCTGGGGACTGGCCAGCACGTCCATCGGAGGAGCGAAGCGGTAGGCCGAGATGCCCTCAACAACCACATCCTCCACATAGCCCAGGTGGATGGACCTAGACGCAAGATGCACCAGCATAGATCAGTCTCCAAGTACAACACATGCAAAGAGCTTTCATTTTCACCAGAGCAACTAAAGCCAAGGGTCTCATCCAAGATGTACAACGGCATGTCTCCTGGAAAACTGACATCTGCTGCTTAAGCCAGTTTCCTAGGTTTCCTCAAAACCATGGACCTCTTATTTTTACCCTGAGTATCACTTGGTGGGTCTCCAGGAGATTACTTAACAACATGGACGTGAGCTTGATCTGAACGCGATGAACATTCTGGTCTAATGAAGTGGAAACAAATATTGGCTGTGAAAGTTTATGAGAGCAAACTGCTGGTTAAACTCTCGGGGTGGGCGGTCTGCTGTAGTACCCTTAAATAGAGTGCTTCACTTGTTTACA
The DNA here is from genome assembly GCF_048594095.1 of Paramormyrops kingsleyae. NCBI lineage: Eukaryota > Metazoa > Chordata > Actinopteri > Osteoglossiformes > Mormyridae > Paramormyrops > Paramormyrops kingsleyae. The sequence continues at coordinate 11,183,507 of NC_132798.1, read as the reverse complement.
TAAGTTCAGGTTAAGCGTCTTACTTAAGAAAAATCAGTCAAGCAATTAGATACAGGGACACGCAAGGCTACATGCTGACCTACGGAAGCATGGATTGCCAATGGAAACCAGAGGAATTTCCTGGATTACACTATGAACTTGGGGCAGTGCGAGAAGGGAAGAGATCTCAAGTGTCAAAATCCTAAGAACAAGGACAGTGCATGGTTGTGTTTTGTTAGTGCATAACTAGGGAAACAAAGACTATTATTTGGATATTCCAGGACAATTTTTAAGTAACAGATATACGTCTCTAAAGAAATTCCTGCCATTGTGGAACCGTTCAGGAAACACCACAAGACCAAGTTGGACAACAGGACCGGAAAACTAAAAGTGCAGCCAAGAGACAAAACCGACCCTGTGCCACTGATCTATATTAGTTACAATAAAAAGTAATTGCTCCTTTTTCCTTCAATTTATGATTTGAGGTGGAAAGGAAATATGTGTGTACCAACCCTTCATGTTTACCCTTCTCAGCCTAATTATCATGGTAATTCACACACCCATCCATTGACGTAGACTGAGTTTAGAACATTGTGATTGTTTGTGTCGTAGCTGCTTAGAAAATCAGTACTAAACAGTTTCAAGTGACCTTTAAGTGGCATGGGGCAGGGGGGCTACCTGCAACAAGTAAATGGTTGACCTACCGACAGAGGTCAGCAGCAAAGATGTACAGCAGCTCGTTCTTGGAAAGGAGTGGGTGGAATGCACTACCATCGGTACCATTGATCATGTTACTCTGGTTAGATGACCACCATGTCATCTTTCTGCATGGAAAAAAACATCGAAGACAACATTTAAAGAACGACACGCAGTTTATTCAGAAGCATTGACACACGACACTAACAGTGAAAGACTGCCAATTGCCCAACAATTCATGGCATTTATATGAATTTAAATATATTACAATTTACTATTAACAGAAGGGGGGGAACTAGGTAAAAGGTTAGGGGCAACACTAACGACTGGAAAGAAAAACCTTTGAAACCTTTTCACAAATCGGTCAATTTCCCAATGTTTGACAAAAGGCATGGCAAGCTCAGAGTCCGAAAAACACGGCAGAGTCCCAAGACTGGACCCAATCCAAGGTCAGTCACACAAAGCATATGCCCGGTTACTTAAGGGAGATGACAAAACAACAACAAAAAAAACCCAGATGCTTGCAGTGAATCTGCCAGTTTGCCAGTCACATTTCCTCTGCTTCCCCTCAGACGCACAAAGGGGTGTAAAGTTTTTTGCACAAGGCCATGGTGGACAAAGTGAGCAGGGTCTACAAGAGCAATAAACTGCAGAAAAATGTCAGGTGAAGGTCAGATGCACCGGATCTCAAAACAACCACCATACACACACATACAATGTATCACCATCCTACCTGAGTCCATTCCATGTGTCGATTTTGCCGTAGTCCAAGTAGTTCTGCTCACCCGTCAGAAACACAAACTCTCCTTCATGGGTTCCATTTTTCTATGAAAAGAAAGGCACTGATCTGTCAAAGATTTCACTCATAAGTAGCTAACAGTCATTTAAGCCACTGAAGAAAAAAAAAAAAAAACACTAACAAAATTATTTTAACAAATGCAATGAGACGCCAAATTTCACAAACTGACCTACATCTCTTCTAAAGATTCCCTTGCACGTATATATTTGTGCTAAGAATCACTTGTCCCATCACATTAACATGATTTAACCACTCAATAGAGAAACCACCAGGTAGCCACCTGGACAGAGCCTGCATATCTGAGATAAGGAAGAGAGTTCGTTGACAGGAACGAAGAAGGTTCACAAGTGTCTTCTGCAGCCCTAGAGACTCCACTGAAACTTAGTGCCTTGTCACTGGCAGTGAGCAGTTCATGGGAAGCCCTGAGTAGTGTCCCTATATAAACCCAGGCCTGTGGTTTTGCATCACATGCATGTCACATGACAACTGCTGACAGGCTCAGATGGTTTCCCATCAATATCCTACAAAGCGTAGATGGCGTGACCAAGACTCACAGGAGGGTTACCTTCTTTACATAAAAAAAAAAAAATTATAAAATCAAAATTTACCAAGCAGTAGCATCTGGCAAAATGGGCACAGAATGTAGGATAAGAGATCTGCACGTCTGAAATGCAAGGCCACTAAAAAGGACAACTGGCCGTGACAACTTGACACTGTAGGGTAACCTTTTTGTCCTCAGATAGCGTTTGTTCCATCCACTCTATCCTGTTTATTTTGGCTGTCCTTTCACCCATTAATCTGTTCTCAGTGTTCTGCAATCAGGGACAACTAAATCGTACATTCAGGAAGCTGCTTACACAGTTTGGGTAGGGGGTGCCGCTGCAGGTTTTACTCGTTTTGACAATACTACTGCTACATCTGCTGGCTGAGCTTCTTCTCCATAAGCCTCACTGAGTAAATACAGAGAACCCCGCCAACCACTCACAGTTGACCTAATCTGCAGATGCTCGATCACCTGAAAATGCAAACGAACCAGGCACTGGTGCAAGGGCAATTATTAGCGGTCCCTGAACTCTGGGCATGGCTTCAGGGTCTCGAGCAGGGCTCACCTTGTACATGAGGCCAAAGTACTCATCCACTTCTGGCTTCAGGCTATGGAGTTTGGTCATCAGCGGGTCTTTGAAGCCCCACAACATCTCATGGACTGTGCGTGTGATGAAGAGTTCCACGCCCATGCTTTTAATCCAGATGGACATAATGGTGCGGACCATGAAGTTATAGTTCTTCATTTCGTTTACTGTCGCCTGATGGGGAGGGGGGGGGGGGGGGGGGGGGTGAGTCATTGTCATTTTCTATGTGCTTTGTGTGCCACTTTTCCATTAACTAAGCAGCCTATCCCATCCCACAGAGAGCTACTGATATCTCCCCAAAGAAGAACCCCCTCCACTCACCACAAACGGGATGTTGATGGTCCTCACAAGATCCACCTCTGGATCCCCAGAAGACATCTCCGGTACGAACACAAAACTTTTGGGGTTCAAAGCAAAGAGCTTGGTTCCATTCTCCAGGTACGTCACATTCTCTCGGGGGCGGTACTCCCTGGAGGATGGTGAGAGTCAGGACAAGACAGAATCCCAATTTTAAAAACAGGAGATACTTATTTATAAAAGAAGAACGTCAACACACTAGACACATGTTTTCTGGACTTGCCGGGGGCCATGGTCTGTCTCACTTCTGCACTGGGGACTTGGGCTATCATAGCATGACAGGGGACTGCTCTTACTTTAAGGCTGACTGGACTTAGTCACAGCCGCTCATTACACTCACCCACATTTCAAAGTATGAACCAGGGGTACTGAAATGGCAGACTCCTCAACAAGCAATGTCCCAGTTGGCAAAATTTACCCAGAAATTGTTATTGGGGCAGTGGTCCTTTGTGTTGTTGATGGAATTTGGATCTTGGGCAAAAAATTGAGAACCCCTGGGATAAAGAAGCGTGTCGATAAAATCCTGTTTATAAGCCTTATCAGATTTGTATGCTTTAGTTGGCATTTACGGAATTATGATGGGTCAACCCTGCTCCGTGGTATTGTTCACCTTCCACCAAGATACACTCTGCCACAAACAATCGCTACAGATAAACACTACAAATGGATTTTCCACACTTAAATTAAGATCCAATATGCAATCCTAGTGCCAAGAATTATCTAGAGCAGAGACAACCCTCAGTTTGACCATGTCCAGATTTTAATTTATCTTTTTTTTTTTTTTTAAACAAATCTTCACCAGCAGCTGCTGATAACAGCCATAACAGAGGATGATTGCACCCTTGCCACACGCACCACACCCTGCCGTAGGTACACATCTAAGAGGCCATGCTCTACCTGTCCTACCTGTAAGTGTATGGCCCGATCTGGGTCACCGCTGCTTTGCCCCCAGCCAGGAAGACTTCAGGGTTGGTCACGTTGAAGAAAAAATACTGCATGTAGACATCTGAGGGTGGGTTCTTCCAGGACTCTATCACACGACTCCCTTCTGCTAGTGTCAGTTCCTGGAAGAATGAGAAGATGAGACCTTGAAGTTAACGACCAGGGCGGCAGAGCGGAATTCACATCCTGTACTCAGGGGACTGGCACGGAAGTGCCAGACATGCATGAGAAAAATCCTTTGGTCACGGCAGTGGTAGATTAAACACATGCATTCACTTGCGTTATTTACACGCACAGGCGTGGACCTACAGTGGCCATTTATCAAAGTGACACGCCTTTATGATACAGCTGTTAGAAGTGAGCTGTGCGTGGCCAATGTCAGAAGGGTTATAATTACGATTCAAATGCTACATACTGATTTCATAGTTGAGGTTAAGTTTCATTTTAAAGATCACACACTGTTCAGTGGAGGAACCTTAAGTTAACCATTTATGACACAAGGAGAAAACATTAAAAGCAACAGATTGGATATCATCATGGGAAACATTCAAGATGAACTCTTAATACAGTGTTTTGGTCAAGTATTAATATGATAAATATCAGTAACAGGATATAACGTATACACTATTCATTTAGAGCTTAATACACTGTTTAACGGCTTCACATGAGAACATCTCCCTAACAGGACCCAAAGCACCCTTTAGGCTAAATGTTCTGATAGCTCTTAAAAAACCTGCATCCATAAAAATCCAGTTTATTCCAGTACTCTCTCCATGTCCCTCCAGTAGAGTTCCTGTACCCATAAAACAAGTTGTTCTACACACCAAACTTTCTAGATTGCACCCTTCTGAAGTGCATCCACTTAACCCACAAATTTCCACCCACCCATCACAGCCTGAATCTGGGAGGTTTCAGTTCAACAGCAGAGGAGATGAAGTGTGGAGATCGCAGCCCAGAGAGAACTGTTTATGCTCCAGGAGAGGAGAGAAAGGCAGGAGAGTATTCACACAGCCACCACAGTAAACGGCAGGGGGCTGGTGGATACGGCCCTGATTCTCCACAGAGATGAATGGCAACCCATCCATGTCCTCCTGGTCGACACAAGAAGCTCACCAAGAGGACGTGGAGCAAGCAGGGATTTAAACAGCAGAGAGATGATCATGCCTGTACGCACCTAAAAATGTACCAGACTAAGAATCCAAAAATGCACTTTAAATTTGCGGGGGGGCGGGGGGGTAGCAGCGTTTCAACAAACCAATGTTTGTTTTGAAAGAGGTCATTATGCAAGAGGACCTTGAACAGAGAGAGAGGAATTCCTCACTGTGGTCTGAAGAATCTGTCTCTTTCATGTTCTTGGGGGTGGGGGGGCTTCTCTGTGCCGTGCATAAAACGAGACACAGTCGAGAAAAAATAAATGCAGCCCATTTCCAGTGGTCCTTCACAGTCAGCCTAGTTCACAGAGGATCCAACAGGGCTACTTCAAAAGGCTCACCTTCAAAAGCGCCGTTCAAGCCTGCACAGATCTAGAACTCAATGAAAAAACATACAGGATACAACAAATCAAGTACAGTGAACTGGTACACGGACAAATCCAAGGAACAACTGAAGCTTTAGACATTTCTGTCCTACACACAAGTGGATTGGTGCGCTATATATTAGTGAAACATCTAGTTTCATTAATGCTTAAATACTGAGGCTAAGCATACAACATTATGCATCCTTTAAAGTTTTAAAAAAAATAAGCAAACAAACAAAAATAAAATGATAAATAAAAACTTCGCAGCTTCAGTAGGAGCAGAAGTCCTCCTGTTACCCTTCGGGGAGGGGGGGGGGATCATAGTGCAGTCAAGCAGGCTTATACTTTGTGTTTGCGCAAACAGCCGTTTTCACCGACAAGGAATCAGACAAAAGTGGGGAAAGAAGGGAACGTTTTAAAACATGGTGGACACACCCAGAGCTAATTTGTCATGTGACCAAATGACTGGTCAAATGACTGATGCCATAAGCACAGGGTCATATGGCAAACTACAGCTTACAAACGCCTGTACTATGAGGACAGGCCCCGTTCACCCCCCCCAGGGAGCATGCTCTGAAGACAAAGCCAGGGTTACGGGGTTTATTGTCCACAGGAATTTAGTCAGACTTTGCTTCAAACCATTTAAAACGTCACCGAACATGTGAAACGCACACCGTTTTATGTGGAACTTTATCACACTTCAAGCATGCCTTAACGTGACAGAACATGCAGACATAAAACACAAACAGGGTGAGAATTCTCTTAAATGGTTTTACAGAGAGGTCACTATAAAGGGGGTCATTATGCAAGAAGATAGACTACACAGCAGTGTGTGAAATCCGCTCATAAAAATAAAACAAATAAATATGAAACAAATAGGAGGCCAATTAGAGGGTTTCCTGGCATTGTGTTTAACATTTTGAAGTCAAAATACAACTATGTAAGGCAGCCCTTTTGAGAATATTTAATAGGAAGAGCACAGCATGTAGATTTAGCAGTTTCAGTTTAATTGTAATCAGGAGAGAATAACTTCAACTGCTGTGCATAAAAGTACTTCAGTAATTACAAGACATGCCCCCCCCCCCATAAGCTACAAACAGAGATCAGAGAACCTGAACTAGACGAGAGCACAGAAGCCCAGCTGTTCAAATGGAATTTGCACAATGTAAACAATGTTAACAATTGAGCGGAAAGAAATATATATATCACAATGGATGTAACTTTGAAGTGGTCCACACCCTTTCAGGAAAATCTGTACAACTTGACAAAATTACGTCTTTTTCAATAACTGATATATATTTAGCAGGAGCAAAAACAGAGGTTAAAATTAGTAATCAATCAGTTCTCAAAGTCACCATGATCCACAATGGAGTGAAATTCACAGTACCAAATTTACGTCTCAGAAGATATTAGATATACAGAAGACATCAAAAGACGTTCTACCAAAAAATGTAATTGATTTTAAGGACTGGGTAGGTCCAACTCGTTCAAGTGCTATGTAGATATTAAAAATAATAGGATTTATTTTCGTGATAGCAATGTGTGCAGTCATAAATGAATCTCAGGTTACAGACATACAAAACGTAGAATTTCAAGCAATGATGTGAGATAGAGCAAACTTCTAAACCAGATACAACAGTGATGTATTGTATTTAAGATCAGGAGTTGCACGTTTTATACAGGAGATGGGAAAACCCAATATGTACCATAACAGAAAATTTTGTTCTAGTGCAACCACTACAAAGCTGTCCCGCACAAGGCTAGGGCTCTTAGCCACGTACTTCAGTCCATCTAATTGTCTTTCACACAGAAATTTAGCTGAAGGACCAAGAGAAATAGCTAATGCTATTTGAGCTGCTATAGTTAAACAGTTTAGCTAACCGACATTTAGATTAGTGGATAAGCTAATGCTACCCATCTTGCTCGAAGGTAAAAATGTTTGGGAAGACACTTCCTCTAATTACGCAGTTTTTCACAGAATCGAGAAACACAAAATAGGCCCTAAAAGGGTTAGCTAACCAACCACTGGTGTTTTAGGAATACAGTGGCCTTCGCAGAAAACACCGGGAGCATTTCCATTCTGTCATGTGCGGTCATGCAGATAGAGGACAACGTGAGGTTATCTGAGAATGTCCTCAGCAAAGGAAAAACATACTGAAAACTTACGAGAAATCATTTAGAGAATTACTCAAATTAAGTACTTAGGTTGATAAAATGTCTAAAGTAGTTCTTTTTTGCATCCACACAAAAAACCAAAAGTGACTGGCAAAAAGGCACTTATAGGTGGCGGTGAGGCTGTTTTAAGCTGCAGAACAGTTCATGGTGAAGTAAACAGAAAGAATGTTGACCTGTCTCAGAACTGGAGAGAAATTACACGGTTTCGTGTTTACTAAACAGAGATATAGGCCTTCAGGAAGGTCAAACACAGGACCTTTTTTCCTTCAACTTTCCAAAGCTTATGACCTTGTTTTTGCTTGTTTACGTTCTCCACAGACACTTTTCTCCATTTGGCAATTTAAACCACTGAAGAAAAGCAAGTTCAGAGTTTTGAAGGCCCAAGATTTATCGGAGCAGTTCCCCTGCATTGGCCACTATCTGTGAGAATGAGCAGAGAATGGAGGGAGCTTACAGAAACCGATAAGAAGCAACGTTTTAGGGGACATGTGAAGCAAAAACATCACACTACACCAAGCTTTGATATACTATTTTTATTTAGTGAAATTCTCATTGAGCAAAAGCTAATATGGATAAAGAACCAGAGTTCAAACCCAGAGTAAATAAAGAAGGGAAGCAATAACGAAAAAAGAATTCCAGGAACAGACACAAAGTGACAAATAAGCAAAAGATGTAGGCCTGCATATCTATGCCCTTATGCTGGGAAGGTTTTTGCAAAACTGAAATAACAAAACAGAGCAGTTTCTCGGCCAATAAGGAGCTTTCCCATTCCGATCCTGACAACACACATGCTCCAGTAAGGTTGACGAGGCCGCAAATTCTCCACTTATGTATAACACCATCATTACCGATCAGCTGATGACCAGACTCTGCTTTCAATGACTTGCACTTTCATATCCTAGATCAGTGAAATGGTTTAAGGGTTCCCCATTTCTTAATGCTTGCGTCAGCCTGAAGGAATAATACTGAATACTGAACGAAATAACAAAGATTCTGCCCTAGACCCAATGTTAGTCATTAGCAGCTTTTTGCATATGTTGTGATATCACCTCAGACCTCAGCCGACTGAAAGCGAACCCTAATGAAAATGTCCGACTTCGCGGTCACTAGGTTCACATGAAGATGGGCTTTCGAGACAAAAATGACATGCATTATATATTTAGAGGAACAATATAGAATACAGAGGAACAGGCTGCATGCCAACAAAGAAAGACTATGCCCCAGGGCAGCTTTAGCTAAGCGAAGACCTTAACACTGCCACACCCAAGGTGGTAAGGTGCCAAAATAAACAGCGGAGGCAGGTTTGTCCAGAAGCATGGTATCAATTCAAGATTGCATCTTCTCACATCCAGAAACCTCTCAAACTTTCCTGTTAAGGAGATATAATCACTCACTTCCACTGATGCTATATACTAATGTGTCCAACTGTACCCTTTAACTAGAAGGTGTACAAAATGTTTAAATCAAGACATATTTAACCTAGAAAACAGAAAATTAAAATTAACACCATCTATCAAATGTAACTTTCTATAAAAGAATCACTGCATTCACCCCCAGCCTATCTCCCGCTCATATTCAGAACAGTGAACTTCAGGAAACTTGCTAGTGATCCAGTTTTCCTGGATTACTGGCAAAAAAATAAAAACTGCTAGATACTTGATTTTAGAAAAGGCTTCCAGTCAGTCAAGAGATCCATCTTTGAGATGCAACATATCAAATCTTGCATTCCTCCATGTGTAAGAGCAGATCCAGTTCTTAGAGACCTATGGAGCATCTGGTACGGACAATATTTACTATATGCAAATTAAACTTACCCTAACACTAGTCTGACCTCCAGTGTTAAAACAACTTTGGGTAAACATTTATGAACACTAACCTTACAGTGTTCATGAAAGGGATCCTGTTCCCTACATAAAAATGAAAGCGTTCAACTACTATTGAGTAATGGTAAAGTATTCAGCTCTGTTCTGTTTACTACATAAGTGTAATGTGGTGTGACCTTTTCTTTAATAAAATCTATTATGTATTTAAAAAAGAAAAAAAAAAGAAAAAAACTCCTGCCAATTCAGTTTTTTTAATTAAAGATTTTTTCATCCGACCTCCAGAGCAATTAACAAAATTACTACTGCATAACTGAAAAAAAATAGTTCTTACAAGTACACTTCGGCTAATTCCGAATTTCTTAAACATTTTCTCAAAGAAGTCTTTAAATTACAATGGCAGTGACAGAATATCAGGTCTTCATTCTTAGTAAAGGGTCTTACAGTCCTGTATCAGCAGACATGTGGCATGTATCCAGAGATATTTACAGTAGCAGAGCGACAATCAAAATCAGTTACTACCTTAGGGCACATGAAAATAAAATAAACATAAGATTAAAATGGGGAAACTGCAGCCCCATTTTACAACACAATACTGTAAAAAAAAACTGAGTTCAGTTACAACTCTATACCTGGAAATACTTCAGTGTAGCAATGACAGTTCTTTTTGAAACATGTTTTTTTGTGTCAAGCTAATCAGTATTTTTTTTTAGTATTGCTTACGCTTAAGATGCAACCTTTAAAGACAGGGTTGACACAAACTAGGAAAGCAAACATCAAGAGTCAAACATTATTTGTAAATAGACACTATTTGTTCAGTTACACAATGTAGGCAAAACCCAATAGACTTGCAGGTTAAAAAAAAAGATCACTGAACAAACAACTTAATGTTTCATTCAAAGTGAATGAGATTCACGCATATTAACCAGGTTACTAAACCTGTAGGGGGCATATGGAGGTATAAGGAGATCTAAGTTCTTGAACATCCATTTTCAGGAATAAACGCAAGCGCTAGAAACTCTCCACCAGAATTTTAATCATTAAATAGCCTCAATTCAACCTCACCCATTACAGTTACAAGGTCACGGGTTATCAATATCTAGAGTTATAGTAAACGAATGAGGGACATGCGTCCCCTACCAGTTCACACAGTTCAAAGAACATTCATTGTCTCCAAGAGACGGTGTAAAACAGTGTAAAGATCATAGTAAGGTATGAATCTCATACTCTGGTGCTTTTATACTGTGGAGGGAGGGGGAGGTGCTCACCGCAACCAAACGCTCCCATTGGTCAATTAGTTCATTCAATTCTCTGCTCGGAGATCGGGCTCCGCTAAACACCGGCAACAACGGCGCCAGAAAAACGTGGTACAGAGCAGACGGGGCATCCCCAAATACTGAAATGCGGGTATTTCTAGGAGGGAATCCCTAGCAATCCCCCCATTAAGATAATGCATAGTCAAACGCAGCATTGCAGTGTAATGCGTTCACACGGCTGGGATAAAGCAGAAACCTGGTCTCGATGTCAAAACCTCCATTGCATCATTATTGTGCGTTCCTGTGTGCAAGGTTATGATCCGTGATAGAGCTGAGGAGTTTTGCAGGGGTTAAAAAAACGAAGCATTAAACTACTAACCCCGAGACACCGTCGTGTACTCGGATACCGGCTGACCGTAAATCGGTCGCAAATATGTTTTGTTGTAAAGGGCTCACATGTAACGGAGAAGGATATACTGCCTCAAGATAACGGCGAACATAAAATGTTACAAATTCCGCTAAAGGTAACTGCCCCAAGGACAAGAAGCAGTCTTTAGCCCTTTTCTCAGGGCTCCGTGTGTAGAACAGGTACAAATATAGTGTATAAGAGTGTTATATGGACCAAAAAACTCCAGTGTTTTAAAGTATGGTTTTCGTCTTATCTGATGCTTGTTATAGGGAAGGAATCACTGACGTTTCGGATATAGAAAAACAACAGGAAGAGAAACTGAGTAAACTGTTTAGCCGGCCACTGCTGATATTGCCCTTCTGAGGATCACGGCAGTAAGATCAAGGCTGACAACGCCGAAATGTGCCCACTACATACCACCGCCGGTTATCAATAAAAACGTTAGTCACGGGCAGTTATGGGTTTTAAACCTCTGGTCGGTAGGATTCCACATCAACACCGCAGACAGATCAGGCGATGCCGTCGGTAGCTCCAACTCACCTTTTTCAGCCGGTTGTGTATCAGCGTCTGGAAGACTTGCCCGAGCACCAAGGCGATGCCGATGATCAGCAGATGAGCGCAAACTATCCCGGTGGCGTAAATCGTGCAGGATCTCCTAGTCATGATGCCCGGAGATGGCGTTACGGTGGTTGGGCAGCGTTTAAGACAAACTCCGACGTTACAGCAACCGTTAGTGTTCAGTCTTATTAACTAACACTTCTCCCTAATATATCGGACAGCACCCCGGGCTTGAAATTAGCTAGCTAGCCAGTCAGCTGAGAACAAAAATCTCTCCGGCGAAGAGAGCAGAGCTCCTTTTGTGAGATTCACCCCCAAAACTAAAGTTCCCGGTGCTTATCTTATCGGCAGGGGGTGGGGTGGTGGGGGGTCGTCCGCTAACTAACGAAATGGCTTTTAAACGCGTAATATTTCCGAAAAGCAGCAAACACCGACGAGCACCGATAAATACGAGCTGTGCCTGGCGGGGCAAACGGCAAGTCCCGAAGCTGCTGGCCGCCACAGACTGAATGGCCCCGGTGCGAAAAAAATGCGTGACTTATTACGTGATGAGGCGGTGGGTGTGTTAGGTTGAATTGTAACTGCTCAATTTGGACTAAGGCCATCAAATTACAACCAGTTATATTATATTGGATTAAGGGTGTTCTCTTAAGATGTATTAGTACGTAAAGTTGTATTATTATAACTACTAACATTAGTTGCCGTATCTCTTATTAAATCATGTAGAAAAACACTATGGGCCAGTTCTTACGACTGAGCCTTTTACTCTATTTTAACTAAACTAGTTTATTAGCTGGCTTTAGTTGGACTTTTGAACAATGACATTTTACACGGTAACGTTGCAGGTATATCACATACCTGCAACGTTTTTTTTTAAATCGTGCTTACTATATACCTTATAATCTAAACAATAGTAAGGCTTGAATGAGTGAATGGGTTTAATTAAAATTAAGGGAAGGCTCAACTAAAATAATCAAAGTATTCCGTATTTCTATAGGGAGAACTGTTTTTTTCCCACGGGATATACAAGACATAGGACATTGACACGAATTAACCGTTATTTACATTTTTTAGATTCCGTTATCCATGCATTTCACACTCAGTTCTTACTACCCATGTGCTGTTTTAGAGACCTAAAAATTCATTTGAGTATCTCGTCACCGGCACGGATGATACGATTGGTTGTCGTCTACACGGACCACCGTCTGAACTCCGCCCCCGAATGCCCACGATTGGCTACGTGTGATGCCGAATTTGATCGACTGATTTTAGGGCGTGTTTACGGAATAGCGAAGGAAACGCCGTCACTTGCTTTGTTCTGCAAGTGTTTTAAAGAGAAAGAGCAAACAGTTCAGCTAATTTTTTTTTCCATGCTAGCAGATTTGTAATGTGAAATGTTTGTCTTAAGCTAAACGAAGAGAATTTTAACATTTTGTGTCTTTTTCTTGCATACTACAATAAAACCTAATATTACAAATTGCTTTGCCGTTCGAATGCGCAAAAATCACAAAATAGTCAGTTCACCTTGAACCTGCCTGTACACTTGCCTTTGAGAAGTGAAAATGTATACCATGCCATAGTTCATTGCATCTTAATTACACCCTAACGGCATGAATTCCTTATAGCCATTGTCTCCATTAGGACAATAGCCAGTGAAATAAAGACTGAGCCAGGTCTTTTGTCTGTTGGTGCGATGGCTCTGTGCGTTAGTATTCGTGCCTGACTATACATAGCATTAATTTCTGTTCATAATAAGGCTTAGCTTATAACTGGTTTTGTCCCTTTTGGTATTGAACTGGGAAAGTCCCAATCACCGGTAATTTCTCCCGTTGTGCTCCAGGGATAGCACCAAATAAATATGCGGAACTCTGTTGTCGGTGCAGGGTCCTGTTACTACTGAACAAATAAGGTCTCGTACATTCCATACACTTTCTTTTTTTGTACCCTAAGGGCAATTAATAGTGGGTCTATCCAGAAGGCCAATGTAACTGTCCACCATGTTTGTTTGTTTTTTTAATCTAGAGTTTCTCATCCCAACACTGTTTAATAGATATGCCATATAAATCAGTAATGGTCTCGCCTTGTTGGAATATAACAAGTGAAAATGCTGGGTCACCTGGATTACACCTTAGAAGATTCCTAACCCTGAAACATGTGTTTGTGCCAATTATTTTAAAGAAAAACTTTAATAAGTCGCTTGGTTGTCATCTACAGTGTCTGTGCATATAGAAGCCAAGGCCTTGAGAGCATTTTTGAGTTGCTCAATTCTTTTCTGCATTGAATAATGTGTTTCCAGTTGTATCATACTCCATCGTGAAAGAGCACCAGTTGTCAAATGCCAGCCTTAATTCTAATGGCTTCGTGTGAAGTCTGCTTTTCTCCACGTCTCACCTAAAGCACCCTGTTGACCCCTAGGAGTCAGAGGCTTGTGGTACTGGGTTCCACAAACACACAGCAGGCGAGGACCAGCCCTGGGAGACGGTTTGTGTGCTTCCCGCCAGCAAATTCACTTTGAAGCTCCCTGTCCAGATCTCTGGGAACTTGGCCCACACACTTGCTGCTCCCTCTTTTTTTTGCAAGAAGCCACAGCCCATAATACAGCAGGAGGCTTTCTTTATAATAAAGCAGGAGGCTTTGTTTCGGGAATGTACGGCTCTGACTGAAAAGTCCTGATCTCAAGCCAGTTCTCAAGGAAACTTTTTTTTATGCTTGACTAGTGAAAAAGGCTAGCTTTCACAGCCTAACAGCTTATTTTCCTTAAGTTAATCCATATCAATTTATATACATTCATATACAGACCATACATTAATAAATGTATTTGGCAAATAGATCAATTAGCAACAAAAATCAGCTCTGTAAAGGCACCTCAAACCCACCTGGTTATATCTATAAATCCATATATTTACTTTTTCCTCTTTTCTGTCAAAACTATTATTTATTCCCAGAAATTGCTGAAGAAATCCTCGAATTACTCTGCTCAGTTGAAAACATAAAATTTCTGGTGAATTTTTCAGTTTCAATTCTTAAAACGTGGTAGACAGTCATGATGTTGGTATTTTGTCAAAATGGTTTCTTAATCCTTTTAAATAAATCCTGCTCATGTACATTAAAAGAGAATCAAATGATATATTTTAAATAATATTGTATATACATTTAATTATATTTAATATATATTTTACATATATTTTAAATATATTTTGTATACATTTATAATTTATTTATTTAGCAGATAGATAAAGAGTATGCAGGGTCAGACTGTCCCTGGAGAAACAAGTTAAGGGCCCAGCTTAAGGGCCCGATGGTAAAAATCCCTCTGCTGATCACAGTATTTGAACCGGTGACCTTCCAGTTTCAGCATGCTGACCTTCTGGGTTGGTTTAACATACCTCTGTATTCACTGTCTGTACAGGAAGGCGTCCATGTTCACTTTGGATGAACCAAAGTTTGAAAACACGATAGTAAAATGGGTTTAAATAAAACAGAATAAAAGTAAAAGTGATTTCCAGAAACCCTATATATCAGCCTCTTCGGATCATTAAAATGCGTGTATTAAAAAAAAGTGTGTATTAAATGGAAGTATAAATGACACTTTCCTGTCACATTCAATGAGCAGATCAGACCCATATGTTTCACTGTAATGATAGACTTTTGGGTTGTTGCTGTTAAAGCTTGTTGTGAAATCCCTTATTCATTGAAACCAGCACCACTTCAGCCCAAGGACATGCTATGGTATGTAGCGTGAGGGCAGGCTGATTGAGCACACTGAGGCACTGGGAAAACAGACTGGGCAGATGGAGTCCAGTGACCAGTTACTGTTTTGCGTTCTATACGCACAACAGGTTGCTGTGTGGTGGGTCAGTTTGGCATGAATGGACAGGCAACTAGGGTGAGACAGACACTTCATACCTCCCTATTTATGTTGCCCTGTTGTAAGAGCCTGGGCGTGTTCTCAGAAAATCAGCCTGAGTAGTTGAAACGGCCTGCATATGTAGTATGCTAACATTTCTCTTGAATTCTCCATCCACTGGCAAAATCAGAGTTTGGATTTAGAATGTGAAGCCAGTTCTATAATTACTGTGATATTTCCTATGCTTTATAGTGCCAGTCTGCAGCTGCTGGATCTTTTCAAGTCGCCTTGCTCCCCATGCAAGCCTGTGTCAGGCTTTTCAGGGAGGGGGGCTGGGGGGGGGGGGCGGCATGAGAGGTGAGGCTGCTGCAGGATTTCACTTCCTCACAGGGCACATATACGAGCACCTTTATACACACGCAGTCATACACTACAGGCAATTTAAGGATGCCAAATTAGCCTAAGTGCATGTCTTCTGAGCATGGGAGGAAACCTGCACGACACAGGTAGAACATACGAGCCGAGGCTGTGTATATTCAAACTCCCAATTCCAACAGTGTGAGGAACTGCACTATCCACTCAGCCAGCACAACGCCCTGCTCCTTTTGTGGGCGTGAATTGGAGGATGAAGCACAAATCCTGGATTAATCGCTACACATGTACCGCATCCCTCAGCTTTCTGGCTACAGCGACCATAGGCAGCTCCCCTTCTATAGTGCCTGCCCCTGGGTGGGGCTTTAACAATCTGTTGACTCCTTCTCAGGGTGAGACACTGTTTTCCCTTCTGGTTGAGATGTGGGCTGCTTTCTGACTCCACCTCTGGGAGGGGCAATGGACATCTGGTGATTTTGGGTCTACGAAAATGCCTTAATATTAATTGTTTACCCCCGGCACCCAGTAATTAGCTGTAATTTGAAAACTGTGGCATTCCATTTAGACAGGAAGAGTCAAACATTTGTGAAAATAAGCAGACTAAACAAATGTTTTATTCCTGTTTGGGGGGGGGGGGGGGGAATTGACATGTTAACATTGTAAGATATGCAGATTACTCCTGAATGCCAAGCATTGTGGTGTATATAAAACGGCATCTACTGTATGTTGCCCTGTTTGCAGTACATTCTAACGTAAATATCTGTTTTATTGGTGCAAGAAAAAAGAATTTTGAAAACTTGCCATCAATGCATCCAGTGTCAATGTCCATGAATAAGGCAATAGATGTTGTTTGCTAGACAAGGATGTCTTTATATAGCAGGTACAGAAAGTAGCAACTGCTACATTCCCTCACCCTGCAACTTGGTCAAGACCCTGGCTTCATTTAGTTCTGAGTGTGAAACCCGATCTTTGGTTAAAATATGAAGCTCTGACTTGTTTGTTTGTACATGCTTTCTGCTGCTTCACCTTTCGGATCCTCTTTTATAGCTGCTTGACTCTGAGAGCCTTCTCTCACTCTTTATCTACAACTGCAAAGCTCAGGGAACAGAAAAGGCCTGCATTATAGTGACCTGGTCTCAGTCTCTCGTCTGCCCGGGACCAGCGCGACACCTCCTACACTTCAGAAAGGGCTGTTACAATACAGGATGCAAGTTTCTGCCACGTACAGGCCTCTTTCAATGTTTTACCCGGCTCAATGTGAATGCAAATCAAGCCAGAATGAATTATCGAGGTGATGATATGAGTTTGCCTGAGGCTTAGTAGAGGGTGTATAAGAAGGGTTAGGGCGTGGATGTGTATGGGCCGCACTGAAGTCAGGTGACAGGTCTTTATTTCTCCAGTCATTTTACTAATGACATAAACATCTTCTGTTCTCAGCCAGTTACACCAATGGGCAGAATTGGTCATACTTTCCCAAAGTTTCCATCTGTTTGTCTCCCTGTGTTCTTTTGCCTTACTGAAGCCAAAATGACTTTTGTTCTTCTTTTATCACTTTGGTTGCAAAAATCAAAAGTTCCAGTAAAGTCTCTATTCCACCCTCCCATCCCTGTGCCCCATGGATCCTGACAACATCTAGACTGACAGGTCATTAACAAAGACTGACTGAAATCTGGCACAACGTCAAGTGCTATGTGGCCATGCGGGTTTGGACTCTGTATCTGTGATTGTAAGGTTGCCGGTTCATATCCTTTGGCTGAGTAATGTCACTGTTGGGCCTTTGAGCAAGGTCCTTAACCCCAGTTGCTCCAGGGTTGCTAGAAGCTGATGAGCCTGTGCTATGAACCACCCGCCCCCCCTGTAAGCTTGTTCTCACCTCTATGTGTCTCCCATGGAGAGCAGAATGGGATAGGCAAAAAAACAATGAAAAAAGTATCTCTGTTTTCTGTGCATCAATGTTCCAATGCTTTTGTATGCAAATAAAGTTTCCTCTAAGTTTAATAAAGTTTGTCTATGTTTTCTAACATAAGTTTATAATAAAACTAATCATATCTGTCATTGTAATAATGTAGAAAAAACAAGCGCAGTGGGGAAAGCAGGAGGTTTGTATCTATAGCTGTAGCTGAGGCAGAGTTAGAGGAGTCATATTAAGCAATGGCATGACCTCCATAGATGCAGCACGATGTGGGTGGTAAGACACTTCCCTTGAAAATGATCTTCTTCTTTGTGGTCCTAATGAAGAGGCAGTACTCTGTAAGAGGGATTCCCACACGCAGCACTGTTCGTTGCTGAATTCCTGAGAGTGAGATTTCTGTTCCAACTAGAATGTTGTGTTTGGTTGCTCACCAACGCATCTGCCTTAGTAGCTCAGCGGCGCTATGTTGTACTTTGCTGAGGTAGCCTGTGTGTTGGAGCAGGGCAGGGCAACTCCTCCTCCCAATAGATATCACACCCACGTCAAGGAACTTATCCTAGGGTTGAAGTATCTATTACATCATTCATTTTAGTGCTGCAGATATTTCAATAGTTGATTTTTTTAAATACAAATCTCCGATTATGCTATAGAATACTGTACATCGCACCCCATTTAATTTATACGTAGTTTTAGATATTCCTTTCTGCAGTCTTGTTTGCATTGTGTATTGTCTTCACCTTTTGTTGAATTTTCCACTTTGTGTGTGTATCTGTGCAACAATGTGTCCTTGCTGCTATATGTGAACAGATTTCCCTGTGGAATAAATGAAGTATGTCTGTCCATCTATCTATTCTGATTCTCATATTGAGAATATACTTAACAATCAGAGGAAAAAACAGTGATTAACTACAACCCCATTTCCAAAACATAAATAAAGACAGAATGTAATGGGAGACTCTTTTTATACCCAATCATCTTGCTGACCTGTTGCCACTTAACCTAATTAATTGTGAGATATTCAAGCAGATGCTTTGTTTTAGCATCACACAACTTCTCCAGTTCTTTGTTGCCCACCGCGGCTTTTTTGAAACGTGTTGCTGGCATCAAATTCAAATTGAGCATATATTTCTTTATTTTTACTCTGTAGCACTTTGAGATTGATAAATATAAAGTGCAATACAAATAAAATTTATTATTATTATTATTATTTGTCATAAAAGCATAACATTTCTCAGTTTCAGCATTCAATATGTTTACTTTGTTCTGTTTTAAATTAAATATGGGTTCACATTATTTGTAAATCATTCAGTATTTATTTTACAAAGCGTTCCAACGTTTTTGGAAATGGGGTTGTAATATTATTGAGCAGTATTTTGTCTTCAACAAAAATGTGTCTGTAAAACTGCAATTATATAGGGTATTGTTCGTTGACACCCCACTTGATCATCATCACTTCCTCTCTTAGTTTTATTCGAAGAGCAAATTTCCACTCTGTGTCAAGAACAGACAGAGGACAAAATAATAATTCAAAATCATAATTCTCTGATCTGTGGAAGTAATCATGGTAAATTATCGAAATGCATGCTTTTTTATTTTCAAATGTATTTATTTATTAATTTCGTTGCGGCCCTAATTCATTTGTAATTTATTACAGATTTACTCAGTCACTTTAGTGAATGTGTACAATTTTCAAAACCCTATATAAAACTTGTAGTAGGACTGGGGTATGAAGCAGGGGTATTTTGATTACAGATTTGTGCCTGGCACGGCATTACTATGGCAAAGTGTTCAAGCCGTTGTTTAATGAATCCTACGCCCTGTGATATGTTTGCAGCACGGCCCGGATTCCTAACAGGTTTAACATGACTTAAGGTTGAGGGTGAGGCCTGTTAAAATGACCATAAGGCTGGGAGGTACTGGCCATACAACTATAAGAAAGGGCGCTGGAAAGAAAAATCTCATAGCTGCGAGAGATGGATGTTTCAGGAAGATTGGTTTTAGCCACACTTTTGGCAATCTGTCACCAGTGCATTATTGATAAATCAGTCCTTTGTGGAATTCAAAAGTGTTAAGTAAATGATGTGGGACATTTTTCTGAGGTTGCTTCTATTACAGCTTTTCGGGAAGATAGTAAATCATCCATATGTAAAAAATTGTGCTTTTACAGATGGTCTCCTCATAGATGTCCGTGGCTTATCGTTGATGTACATTTAGCTTGGCCGAAGGAGGTCATAGTATTCTATTATTTTTGCCTAAGCAAAGGTTTTCACAGAACTGCTTATGGTGGAGAGAGAGAGCTGCGTCATCACGACAGAGCACACTAATGAGTTCCTGATGATGAAGTGTTTGGGGTTGGGAAGTGTGGAAGAAGAAGCCAGATTATAGCAGATATGGACCCTGGGTGTGAAAGACTCCTATGCTGACTGACACATTTCAGACAAACATGCAAATAGCTTGAAGTTCAATCAGGCCATTCACAACTGGGTGCAGAGCAATATACCCACAGCCCATTGTAACTTTCTGTGGGTCCCAACTTCTGTGGTCATATGCAAACTACAATACAGAGAAAAACATTGCAGGTCAATTGCAATTTGGTCAGTTAGAATTTATGCGGAAATATTGATAAATATGAGATCTACCACATTACTCAAAAATACATTTTTGAGTAATGTGAGTAATTTTGAGTAATTTTTAAGGTCACAATGAATTTGGGAGGAACAAATGTAAAGGTTTAACTTCTGCTTGGAGCACCATTCTAGGTTTTTTGATCTTAAGCTCTAGATTGGGCTTTTACTGCAAATTAGTAAAAAAGAAAGAGTAATGCTATACATAAACTGCACCTTCATAATGCTTTTATATTACATTCATAAAACGTTCAGTACACCTTCATAATGTATTCATTAGGTATTCATAAAACATTCATAAACATCATGTATGTATACCTTAACATCCCTTAACAGCTGTAATATACATTAATAACAAACATTATATAATATAATAGCAAACATTATAATTGTATAATGGTTTAATGTTTGTTATTAATGTATATTAAAGCTGTTAAGACTGCTTATGAATGTTCTATGAATGCATTATGAAGGCATTATGAAGGTGCACTGAATGTCCTTAATGAATGCGTTAGGAAGGTTCTACTTTCAGGTCTCTTTATTTAACATTTCCTTGGCTACTGCTCTGTTTGATTTCTGTATAAATACAGCCCCCTAGTGTGGCTACTGCAGCCTCTCATATTAGTTGACCTGGTAAATAATTCCACATTGAGATTTATTTCTGCAAATACAAGCATTAGAGTGTGACAATGGAATGAGTTTGGAATTGGAATTGTAAACATATTTACTTTTTTTCCAGCACACAAACTTACATATTATGCTTACTTATTTACTTATTAAGCATCACTCCTTCCAAATGGCAGCTTATGTAACATGTCTGACAATCCCCCTGCAGGACCGACACAGATGTTTGAGATAGATAAGAGCAATATAGCCTTACAAGGCCTCTGCAGGGTCAACAGAGGCCACAGAGTAAATGATCTTGAAGGAAAACCATACTTTTGTCCTTCTTTTTTTGCACTTATGGGAGGGGCAATGTGCAGCTCAGTGGGTTGGAACAAAGTACCTATAATCGGAAGCAGGGGTGCTGTAAAGGGGGAGGGGGGTAGCAGGGGGGTGTAAGGGCAATCCCAAGCTCAGGGGCCCCAAAAAATTTGGAACATAATTGGATTGGTCTGGGTTGGGGGACCAATATGAGATACTTCCATGAGTGATGAGAAGATCACCAGGCTGAGCAGAGTGATCTTACCATTAGGCCAATGGGCAAGGCGTTTAACCCCGAATCCTGGGATGGTCTGACCCCGCTTTCTCAAAATGCATGTCGCTTTCGATAAAAGCGTCTGCTAAATTAATAAAACGTAAGCGAGAGTAGGAAGTTAAGAAATGAGATATGCAGACAGAGTGGCAGAGAGGCTACGAGGAGGCTTCACCCTGGGGCCGAAACAGCAGCTGACGAGATGTTCTCACTCTATCGAAAGACCTGGTGATGGATAAGAGGTAGCAAGATGGATGTACTGATTTTCATCTGTATGTCCAAAAACATCTGCCATCTTAGCTCTTTCTGTCTATTCTGTCTAACTTTTGAACATCCATTTCTTTTACAGTTAGTGGTGTTGAAATAAGGTGTTCAGAACACTGCCAATAATTATTTCATGTGGACATAATCCCGTGGTCCATGTAGATATTACTCTCATACACACAAAAATGTGGACATTATGTGGATTCAGTTCTAAGATAATTGAGCATAACTTTTCTGCAAATTGTCCTCTAAGGTCCCGTTGTATCTCGCTACCACTGGCGCTCATGGCAGGTGATAAGAGCAATGCAGATAGCTATATTTGCATGTGTTTGCACAGTTCTTTCACCACTTATGTAAAGCAGGGTCCTTGATCATCAAATTCCTGGGGACCCCAAATATGCATACAAAGACCTTCACCAAAACTTTGGCCAATGAAGTGACCACTGATCCTCTACAACAGGGGTGGGCAATCCTACCCTCAAAGGGCTTATGTGTATGCAGGATTTTCAGATGACCTTTAGGTCAGCTGTTCAAACGCAGGTGTGAGAACTCTTTAGCCATACGCAATACGAATGCACAATCCGTACACAATGACCCTTTCTGGATAAGACTGCATACCCCAGGTCTACAACAGTGTTTTTCAAACCGGTCCTCGGGGACCTCCAGACAGTCCAGGTTTTTGCTCCCTCCCAGTGCACATATTTGCTCAAAAACAAGCAAAAACTTAGACTGTCTGGGGCTTCCTGAAGACTGAGCTGAGAAACAATCTACAAGGATAAGCTTCCACAACGTGACTACTATGCCTAGTATAGAAGTGTTTTTGTATTCAGCCAGCATTTCAATTAAGTCCATCTGCAGATGTCTAAATGGACCTGTGGGGGTATGTTGTGCTGATGGGGCAGGTTCCTCGGCCTTTTCCTCACATTGTATTGCAGGTATACGTGACATCGTTTACACATACCACCAGCATTTTTAGCAATCCCAGGTTATATGACTCTTTCAGGATACGTACACACGTGTCCTTTGGCCACATGGCAGACACCGTGCGCCACGTAGGCCAAGCGGGGCCCCCAAGAGGAGGGCGCCGATGCATGGCAGAGCTCTCAGAAACCCAGCCTTCCAGTAACCGAGCGCTTTTTCCTTTCAGCTGCGTCAGTGGCAGCCTGTAAATCAGCCGCGTCATTAAGAGAAGGAAAGTCAAGGGAGAAACCACAGCACTGTTTGGAAGTAGCCGCTTAGCTGACTGCTGCGTCAGCCCTGGCACCTGCCCTATGACAAGATGGGTGTGAGCTTCACGTTTAGCAACTGCAAGCTTAGCAGGTAGCAGAAGTGCGGAAGGTACAGTACCGTGCACAAGTCTTAGGCAGTCAGAGGAAATGTTCAAAGCTTTTAATCTGGGTAGTAAGTGCACATTTACTCAGAAGAAAAACTATTTAACATTAGAAGATATGCGAATTAAGAGTAATGCATTAACAACCAGCAAGATTTTTTTTATGTTCTCCAAAAATGTGATTGATGTGTTGTTGGGGGTGGCGCAGTGGGTAGCGCTGCTGCCTCGCAGCGAGAAGGTGCTGAGTCCGGTCCCCGGGTCGGCCGTCAGACATTTCTGTGTGGAGTTTGCATGGGTTCCCTCCCACAGTCAAGAAGTGTGCGCAGTAGTTTAATTGGCGATTCTAAGTTGGCCCTGTGAGTGTGTTGGTTCTTGCCTGTACCTGTTGTTCCCAGGATAGGCTCCAGTGACCCCAGTTGGGATTGAGTGGTTATGAGGATGGATGGATAGATATGTTGTTGGCTGCCTAGAAGAACGTTGATTTGGTTCCCAAATTCCTCCTCAGGGAAACCTTAGCCATTACATATATATGTCACATCTCACCACCAACTCACTTAATATCTCCATTGATATGGAGAAAACAAAATGGTTGTGGATTTTAGGAGGACCAAGACCGCTCACGCCCCCCTTCACACTGGAGGTGCAGCGGTGAAGATGGTGTCAGCTAGATGGTGTCAGCTTTAAATTCCAGTGAGTGCACATTTCTGACAGTCCACAAATACCTCGCATAGTGTGAAAAAAGCCCACCAATGCCTCTACTTCCTGAAGAAATTAAAACAGTCTGGACTAAGGACATCTGTCCTTAGCATTTATTACAGATGTGCAGTAGAGAGCATCCTGATGTCCTGCAGCTTGGCAGCTGTACTGCAGGGGACAGACCCTGCAGAGGGTGGTTAAAACTGCCCAGACGATTACTGGTACTAGTTTGTCATCCATTGGTGAGGTTTATACCAGCAAATGCAGGTTTCTAGTATCATCAAGGACTCTAGATGACATAGTCACTAATACTCCCTTCAGTGCTTGTGTATGACTTACTGCCTGTTTCTACATTTAATTGCTTCCTTTTATGTATTGTCCTATTACGTTTGGTTGAACCCTAACCCCCATCTGTACCAGGCTTCCAAAGAAACTACAGCCTCATTCTCAGTACCTTGTGTTTTGCAGAATGACAATAAATCTTATCTGAAACTAAAAAAAATCTAACCAAAATCATAATATAATGAGTTTAAAAGTTCAGTGATGCCTTGATTGGCCATACCGGGGCAGGGTAGTGATCAAATCAAAAACTATATTAGTGTTGCATGGTTGCTGCAAGCACTGGGGTGACTTTAGGGGAGGTCTTGGAACGGTTAAACTAACACACTTTGACAAGCATAATATCATAGTTTTACACCAACATGATTATTTAAACATTATTTTCATTGACAATACTGTAGGTTTTGAAGAAGAATGAGTAATAGGCTTACCAGAGGACACAAGAAATCCACGCTGCTTCCACAAAGTTCCATATAACCTCAAACCCTTACCTCAGAGTCTGTATATATGGTTAGATGTGCATTCAGAGAGACAGCAGACTCTATTAAGAACAAAGACTTCAGCCTGGTGAGCTGAGGTTGCATTGAGTGCTTTCCAGAATCTCTCTATCAGAACAATCTGCGTATCCTGTGCTTATTGTGCCATCTGCAGTGGGAGAAGAAGAACTATCAATATAAAAGATCTTCTCAGTGTTGGCAAATGGGACAGCTGATCAACATGTGTCTTAATAGGGTAGACACAGCTAGCTTGCAATCGTGTGGTTCCCAATCATCAAGGCAAGGAAAAAGTCTACCTGTATTCAAAGGAGAAACATCTCTGTATTGTGACATTAGACAAAATAAATTCTCTACCATATGCTCTCTAAGCTAACAGATGTAGTGTAACAGAATTCAGCTCATCTCAATTCAGGGGTTGTCCCAGTACCTCAGGAGCAGCACATGAAGCTGATATTGCTGCTGTAAGACATGGAAGGTGACCTGCAACAAAAGGGTTAAGTGTAGTACAAGACTAAGCAGAGGGTTCTGTTTAGACTCATGCTTTTCTGTTAAGGTCAGCTATGCAAATCCTCCAGTCTCATAGCACAATCAGGTAAAGGGTTGGTGCACAGCTAAGGGCTGTTTTCTAGGCCACAGAGGGAGAGGCCTCTACCTCAGTCCATTGCAGTGTCTCCAGGCTGGATGGTGAACTGATCTCCAATAAGGATCTCGCTAATATGGCATGATCTAAGATCTCTTGTCCTCATTAAGCTCACACACGTCAGAAAGTGTTCATCTATTTCATGGTAATGGGGTGAGGCAAAGAGGATACTGTCTGAACTCGCCCTGGTGAGATGAAGTGAGTACTGCCCTTCGAGGCGTGCCATGCAATTTTAACAGAAAGAGACTGGTGTTGGGATACAACCGAGAATGGCTGCTGCATTGGGGACTACTGGAAAAGCAGGAATGGCACATGCATGTTCTGCCCTAAGGACTTGCACATGTCACTGTGAATATTTTCCCAGTTTCTTGACAGGCAATATAGGAGTGTTACAAGGGCTGTGGGTGGCAATTGTTACCCTTTATTTCAGCAGAGCCGGAATTACTAATGCTATATCTCTTTCATCCTCTGGGCTAAATCGGTATTGCTGTTTCATTAGGTGGTTCTCAGATAATATGGACAGCGGTAGCTGAGCGAACACAACGACATCAACAGAATGTACTTCTGGCAGCTGGTGATGCATGTTTAAATACATTCAAAGTGCCCAGAGATGCTGGAAACGCAACACAATAGAATCCGTCTGCTACATCGATAAGCAATCCCCCTGTGCCTCTGTGGACACTCTACCCAAATCATTGGTTGATAAAGCCAAATCACAAAGGTCACATGATGTATGTTGGTGGGAACTTGATACAACTGAGTTTGGGCATCCAAAAGACAGACCTCGATATATAACCCTTGTGGGCTGCAGAGAAGTGGCGTTAAACAAATGGAGGCCATAGCTCTTTGAGACCCAGCCTTCTACAGGCCTCACTGCATTTCTCGCGACCTCCATAAAGTCTGGGCTCTCATAGTCTGTCCTTAGCATTTGCCAGTTACGGTGGAAAAAAAAAATGTAACTGATGAGATTAAATTCAGGAGTTTACCATACAAAAAAGTGGTCAGTACATTTCCACCAGTACACAGTATGCTGCAACACTATCATTGTAAAGCTAGAAGCCACTAAAGTTTCAATATCTGGTAACATCAAGTATCTCTAGAAATTCTCTAGCCGGGTCACGTTAGACTGTAGAGTTCTTGTTATATAATTTATATATGTTTCTCACTGCAGAGACCCATTTGTACAGGAAACAGATTAGAAGCGTTTCTCAACCTAGTCCAGAAAGTAAAACTCCAGACAAGAATCTTGCTTCAACCAACCAGTTGAGTATAAAAATTTATAGTAACAGTAATTAGTTGGTTGAAACCTCTGCAGGTTATAGCTAATGACTATGCTGGACTTTTCTACCACCCCCAAGTAACTCCTGCACAGCTTAACTCTCCCAGCCTAAGCAGTGTTTTCATGCCCTATCTTCCCCTATAGGCCACTTACAAATGCATGAGCTTGAGTACCCTTAGAAGTCTCCTGCTCCTCTGTCGGTTCTGAGTTTCCCTCAAAGCCCCCACCCCCACCCCCACCCCAAGTCTCTCCAAGTACTCTCCTGGGCCCTCTACAGACTTTCACTTACCAGCCTACGCATTAGACCAGACCACATTTGAGGGAGCTATGTCTTTAGCTACTGGCACAGGCCTCTCCCTTGCCTCGTGTAAAACATTTTCAGATATCTCACTATTGGGCTATTATCCTGACCCTTGATTTTTACAGTTCGTGCAAAACATTTGTATCTTCCCGAGTGGGATTTTGGCTGTGTATAGCTATGCCCAGATATTTCTGAAAGTATGCCAGGTCTGTTTTAAGATCGCAGACCCGTATGGCTACATCTCTTAATTCAGAAACTGTCCAGGGCCGACTTACCCAAACTTTACTTCCATACAGGCCAGAAACCCCTGCTGGGGTAACATTTTGGTAACTTTCTTGCGTTTATTCACAGTTTTCGAATGAGTGTCATATTCCTATTGTTAACCCCTACTGCTTTCAGTACTGCTATAACTCCCGCTGTTGCTATGACGATCTGACTTAAGATCACTACCAGATTTGCTATATGAGTGCTCTGCTTTGGATGTGTGTGTCATCCTCGTCTCCTTGAGGTATGCTGTGGGAGTGGAACCTGGAGGTTCTGTCTGTTTCCTCTCAGCGCACATGCCTTCCCCTGCCTCATTTGGGGTGGGGTACATGCTGCCTGTGACAGAGCTGCTGCTTGCACATTGAAAAGGGGGGGGTCTGTGAGTCAATATGGCCTCTGCAAAACAATCAGCTCACCCACTACACTTAGGCACTTCTTCCTCCTTAATTTCTAGGACTGGACGCAGTGTCATAGTATATCTTGCCTCTTTAGCCTGTTACCATTCTATCCCATGCTACTTTTTAGCCCTTATCATCTTTGACATTTCTTTATGGTGCTCTGCTTCCTAGCACCATATACTAAATGCTCTCCCCTCTTTTCGCTTCTGTCTTTTCTCTCACACCTCTCTTACACACTCCAATCTATCTCTGTTAAAGCTACCATTCTTCTGCCCCCCCCATTCCACATTTGATGGATTCTGATCCAAAATTCTATCTATTCACCCTTTATTCCATCCCATGCTGCTTCTGACTGCAAGTAGACAGTTTGATGTTGAATACAGTATATGTAAAGCTTCATGTGTACATACCTGTATATTCTCTTAAATTGTCTTGCATGTCGTATGTCATACTGGGGCCACACCCGCCAAGACAGATTCCTTGTATGTTTAACATACTTCGCCAATAACGATCTGATTGTGATTCTGTTTATGCAAAGAGTAACTGTAACTGATCTTTAGTCTGCTGTATTCTAACACTGACCCAATCCCTCTTCTAATGAAACATCCTGAATACCTCTTCTCAGTCCAAAACGTCAACAGTTCATCAAGTTTAGCCTAACCTGTCCAATCCAGTTCCGTGCCTTTGATCCTCTCAAAAAGAAAACACTTTCTGCATAAAGAATCTTGTGTCACAGCCAGAATCGGGCCCCCTCCCACGGATCAGCCCACAGGCAAATCGCCTGACTGGAAAACTTATATTAAAAAGGTGGTTCCCTTGCCATTTTTTTTAAGGAATATCCATCGAATTTTAGTCCCCTGAACTGCCTGGTCTTGCAGTGTTGTTTGTGAAGCCAATTAACTGCTGAGAAATTCACTCCCTAGTCTAAAGGTTCCATGGACTTACATACCCTTGATACATCATGCCCAGGCATGATCGGAAACTCTCCACCAATCACAGTAGCACATATGAAGTTAAAAATTTATATAATTACATGAAGCAGAAATCCACAGCAAAAAAAATGCCAGGTTTCATGAAAGCCAACAACTCACATGACCCTTGGGGACTGTTATTACCGAACTCTACTGAAATGACCATCACCATACTCAGTAGTGTATGATGTATTTAATTGACAGTTAATAGTTGTCTTTTACCATGGTGCACAATGTACACATGTAACATTTCTGATTCATATGTGAATGAATGTTACATTTATATAGCGCCTCACAGAGCCAATGGGCGCTGTGTCACTGTGTAACACCCACCTGCATGATGCAATGGCAGCCATTCTGTACCAGTACCTTCACCACACAGTAGCTAAGGTGGTGAAGGGGCAGGAGAGGATTCACCAGTTTGATATAGGGGATGATTAGGAGGCCAGATCTGAAAGGGCCAAAAGGGCAATTTTAGCCAGGACATCGGGGTAGCACCTCTACTCTTTCAAAGGAGGCACAGGGATCTGTTATGACCTGAAAGGGTCAGGACTTTGGTTTCACATCTCATCCAAAAGGCTGCACTGGAGCAAAGGGATCCATACAGACCACAGGATGTACTAACATATTGGCCACTAAAACATCTCTTCCAGTAGTAACCCAGTATCTTTCCCAGTTGCATACAAGTACTAGCCAGGCCCAAACCTGCTTCGCTTCACATGGATTACCCAACCGGAAGTGCAGGTGGCCTGGTTGGTGACAAATGCTGCCAAAGACAGATTAAAGAAAAACATCCTCACTGTGGTCCTCCACATTGTTCT
This sequence comes from Paramormyrops kingsleyae, assembly GCF_048594095.1. Classification (NCBI taxonomy): domain Eukaryota; kingdom Metazoa; phylum Chordata; class Actinopteri; order Osteoglossiformes; family Mormyridae; genus Paramormyrops; species Paramormyrops kingsleyae. The sequence goes on along the minus strand of NC_132798.1, from coordinate 11,154,120 downwards.
TTGATAAACTCCTTCCTTTATAAACTGATATTTCTTACACTTACCATATATTGAGAGTGTTATTTCTGGGTTCAGCAATCCAGGTTTTATGGGACATTCGGCGCGATCCTGTATGTGTGTCCCAGTCCCAGCTAACTCATGTCCCAGAGGGAAAGGCTCTGACCCTGCCTTAGCAAACCACTCAGTCCACCTTCTGGTCCTGGAATACATTAATGTCTGTCAGATCCAGCTGCCAGCAAAACACTGAATGTGGAACAAATTACTGCAAGTGAGTGCTGTATAAACACCATACATTGAGCAGTCAGTCACCAGCCCTGGACCCGGAGGCCGATAGTACACACTGGTTCTTTACCTCTAAATGGATGAACTCTGTGCTGATATAGAATATTAAAGATTGCAAATATTTAGTCCCTGTGACCCTGTCCAGGACAAGCAGCTAGTTGTTAGACGGATGTAAATAATACTCAGAGTTTCTGTCTCTTAAAGACCACAACTAGCAGCCGAAATGACAGAAATGTGGAGGTGTTTGTTGTGTTTACTTATTTTCCAGTATTGTTGTCTACAAGCTGCGATGGGCTGGCCCCCTGTCCAGGGTTGCTCCTTGCCTCGTGCCCGTTGCTTCCGGGATAGGCTCCGGACCCCCCGCGGCCCAGTAGGATAAGCGGGTTGGACAATGGATGGATGGATGGATGGTTGTCTACAAGAATGTGTGTGGGTGTGTTTCCTGAGGACTGGCAATTCCATAACTAGTTATGGAAGATCCATCCCAGCTTCCAGCCAATCCAGAACACCAAATACCTGATTACAGGTGCACTGGGAGTTGGGAGAGAGCAAGAATGTGCACTGTGGAGGGGTGACACAAGGACTAGATTGCGAAACACTGCACTAAACCACGTTATATAATTGTCCCAGAGCCCAGGTTCAAAAGAACATTCAATGCCTCAAAGATCATTTTAAACCATTATACATACTTGAAATGCAACCTGGACCAAGACAAGATGGATGGATGGATGGATGGATGGATATAACCATAACTGCTCCATGAGTTTCCTTATTTTTTCCATATCAGTTATTGTCTGAAGCGCTTAAAGCAGAATTAAGTTGTTGAAATGATCCTACATTGGTGGTTTTTTCCCCCCACAAATTGTCTGCATTTCCAAGTCCTGCAGTGAACTGGCACTGTGACACTACACTAGGTGTACCCCTCGCTCCCTATGCTGCCGGGGATAAGATCCAAGCCCCATCCCATTCATTCCATTCAATTACATAACCCAGATGCAATCACCCTGTATCTGATTGTCAGGGGTCTGGCAACTGAAATCTTGGGCATCTAACTGGATGCTACATGCCCCTTTACACATCAGCTTAAGGGGACAGCAGAACATGATGCTTAAAGCTTCAAGTTGAAGTTTTATACACTGCAAGTTGCCAAGCTTGTTGTTAATACCCATTGTAGATTTATTTTATTTTACAGAACTGAAATGGCAAATCTCTTTTTTACGGTAACAATGTAAATGCATTCCCTCCAGGGTGTCTCTTACTTTATGTCCCGTGCTTCTTGGGATATACTGCAGATTCACCACGACACTAAAAATCTTCTTCACTGTAGTGGGAAAAAAAACATTGTAGCCTTTTCACACATGATAACTTTCCTAAACTGTTTGGCTGTGAAACTAGCGAAGAATTTAATGTAAACCAATCAATTTAAAGATAGTAATGTTACACAAATATCGTTTCTTTCTAAATGTTTCCCAAACTACAAATCGCGTTTGTAAATTATCCCAGTGTTGTCGGTATCTTAGCAACCAATACGCGTTTAAACTTTGGGGGTGAACTTTAAGGGGCTGTTTTAATGGTCTAATTCTGGTAAATATTATTAGATAGCGCATTTCCTTTGCTATTTTTACCTGAACTGAATGGCAAACAAATCCCTTTTAACTGACCGCGGTCCGTTGCATCCATGGTAAGAAAACGGCTTTGGGTCCAGGGAAGTTCGGTAGCCAGACAAAATGTAAAATTACTTGCTTCACCAGAAGATGGTACAACTGAAATAAATATAAAGCCATTTACACAGAAACTGATAGAATACTTGTAAATTGTATCAAGCAACCTAGAGCGTTTATATTTCGAAGTAATATGTTTTTAAAATAAATGCATTTTGGGAAATTAGCATAACTGAAAATTAAACTTTTAACTTTTCTAATTAGTTAACTTTTTACAAATTTTACATTTCCATCGGTCTAATGTTCAGTTTGCCTTCTTTATTCTGAGTCAGTCAGCTACATTCACAATCTTGGGGAAGTTAGGACGAAGTGTGATTTTCGTTCATACGTTAACCATTTAATTTGCATATAGAAAGCTCACTTCTTTTGAACTATGACTCGAAAGTACAGTCCAGAATTGTCATTCGTTTTATAGCTAATGTCAGTAGTACTGTACGTGTTAGTATAAAGCTGTATCAAGTATATATTATCCCCACTTTTTGTGCTATGCTACCTGGAATAGTTTCAGGGTGTGCCCTCTCCCTGGCCCTGCCAGGATAAGTGGTTGGATGGATGGATGGATGGATGGATGGATATATTCTGCCATATTCATGTATTACTGCAAATTTATAAATCCTTTCCTAATTTCACAGTCTGTAAGGTAATGCAAACTCTGCTTTCAGAGTGCATAGCACTTACACAGGAGCTTCCTTAAGCCAGACAGCAGCCAATACCTTGCCTGAGCAATTTATCGACTGCATCTTGCAAATATAACCAAATTGCACTCAAGCCATCTGAAGTTGTCTTCCATAATAAGACAGATCCAGTTCATAGGGCATAACATGGTTCTGGAATAGCATGGAAAATGCTTTTCTCCTTCCGCAGCTCTCTGAGTCAACAGTTTTCACTCCCGCAAAGCATCTGGAATCATCCAGACGGCTGTCTCCCTGCGTCAAACTAGCTATGAACAGCATTTTTTGTGTGATAGACTAAATATTAAGATTTGAAAGTTTTAAGTGTTTCCATTTTCCTTTTCCACCCGTCTGTTTGAATGACAGTGTTATGGTGGCCCATGACTCCCAAAATGCTCTGCTCTCAACGCACAACCATTTTACAGGACCATTTACCAAGAACCCTACTTTGGCATTCATTTCTTCACCTTAAGGTACAAGGAAAGGCTGCCCAGCAGATACATGAGAGAGAATAAGGAAAAACAGCAACCCTCTGGTGTCCTTGACACTAGCCGCTGGCGTTTTCTGCAGCCAGGGCTGGATGGGTTGATGGCTGCAAGGCCATCAAGCTCCGTGCAGACGCAGAGGGAGGTGTGCCCCAGTCTACACAGCAACACCGGCTCAGCCTGTGCCTCCAACCACAGGAAGAAATCCAGTCCTCAGAAACGCTTCACTAAGGAGCAAGCGTACCTGTCTAAACAGAACCCGCAGCAACTAGCGCGGCAGGAACGTCTGGCCCAGGTGGAGCAGAGATTATCCCAGCACCCGCATGCCCTCTACCAAAACCTGAAGGAGAGTATGCCCCCTGAGGTGAGACACACCCATTCCATGTGCATGCCTGGACAAAAAAGATCCGCAGAGTAAAGGAGCCGTGTGTAGGTTGGCTGATGATGTTTGTGCTTGATGTGGCTGTTTGGTGACGTGGGTTTTGGTGACGCACATTGAATTGTTTGTGTATCCTGTTACCTTTTGGGAAAGGGGTACGTGTATGTATCTATTCACCAATTTGTGGTTGTGGTACAGCTTTTCATTGAGGTGTCATCGTTGTTGGACCCTGAGATGCCCGTGGACAGTGACGAAGTTGTGAAAGAGGAGCATTCTGCTGGTGACGCCAGTTCACAGTGTGAGACAGAGACACAGGAAGTCTCAGCCACAGGCAGCTCACAGTAGGTTAACTAATACACCGCTGAACACTGATCTATAATGGAGGGGGTTAGCCATGAAATACACAGCCTGCTGTTCTGGGTGTGTGATTGGATTTTGCAATAAGTATGCAATGCCTCAAAAAAGTCAACACACCCCTGTTAAAACTGGAGGTTTTTTGGATTAAACCAGGATAAGTCATGTCAGATCTTTTCCAACTTTTATTGTGATCTTGCAACTGACACAAATTCCAGTAAAAAAAAAAAAACGGAAACTTTTTGGTAAAAATAACTTAAAATAACTTGGTTGCATATGTGTACACGCCCTTTTATGATGGGACATGTGGCCGTGTTCAGAATCCAATCACGTTCAAACTGATGTTCAAAAGCAATTATACTCCTGTCAGAGATGAAGTGATGATCCTGATTAACCTGAAATAAGTAAATAAAGATCAGCTGTTTCTGTCAGAATATGTTGACATCTTCTTGGTTGCATCCAGTGCTGTTGAACCCATTAAGTGACATAAGCAGCCGCCTTTGGGTGCATATGTCTGAGGGGAAGTTGACTTAGCACCCCAACCACCCCCCCCAACACCTCCAGTGTGAGTACCGCCCAAAACTAAGCTGGTTAAGCTTGCCTGGGTGGACCTAAGAAACATCCAAGTCTGCCTAAAATTTGTCAAAACACACACATGGGTCTCACTTTCTGTGAGCATGCAATAAGTAGGCAATGCCTCTAAAAATTCTACACACTGGAGTTTTTTGTGATGTAAATGATTAAACCACGATAAATCATGTCAGATCTTTTCCCACCTTTATTGTGATATCGCAACTGACAAAATTCCAGTAAAAAAATGGTTTGATGAGACCGAGACAGAACTTTTTGGTAATTTTTTCAACAAATATGTTTGATGCAAAGGTAAGTCAGCTTACCCAAAGAACCCCATATCCATGGTGAAGCATGGTGGTGGCAACATCATGCTATGGGATGGCTTCTCTTCAGCTGGGACTGGGGTTCTAGCCAAGATAGAAGGAATCATGGATAACTCTCCATACAAATCGATTTTGGCACAAAACCCCCAGGCATCTGTTAGAAAGCTGAAGAAGAATTTCACCTTGCAACATTATAATAAGTAAAAGCATATATTCAGCTCAAGAAAGGAATGGCTTCAGGAGAAGAGTATCAGCGTTCTACTAAAGTCCTACTAAGAACCAGTGGTGCTTCAACAAAGTATCATATAAGGGGTGTGCACATTTACGCAACCAGGTTATTGTAAGGTTTTTTCCCCCAAATAGTTTCTGTTTATTTTTCATTGGTATTCTGTAGCATTAAATATGACATAATTTTTCTTGGTTTTATTTTTACAAAACTACACCCTGCAATTTTAATATGGGTGTGTACAACATTTAAATCCACTGTAATTTCAAGTTTTATTGTCATGTCTTCTGCACAAAACAGTGAAATTCTTATAATTACAGTATACTGTGCATCTAAAAGATATGAACAGATATTTCGCAAGTGGTGACTTGCAGAATGGCATGTGTGAGATTAAAAGAATTAAATATATATCGCTCTAGTACTAGCATGTTCTGGGGACTGACACAGGACTCTATTCAGCTCTAAGCCTGATGGATCTAGAGCAGGAAACCCACACCTCTGGAAAGTGAAAGGCAGCAGGAACCCCTGTGTGGTCCAGGGGCGGCTCTTGAAGCCCCTGAAGTCCCGGAGCACCATGTCCCAGGATGAGGATACCCAGAAAGCGATCAGTCAGTTATGCAGCTTCATAGCGTCACTGGTGAGTGAGGTCAAGCTCACCTGATATACTGTTAGCCGGTCACAAACGTACTCACCATATTCACCTGCAATACTTTTAGCCGGTCGCAAACTTACTCACCTCCCGAAATATTCACCTGCTATACTGTTAGCCGGTCGCAAACTTACTCACCTCCCGAAATATTCACCTGCTATACTGTTAGCCGGTCGCAAACTTACTCACCTCCCGAAATATTCACCTGCTATACTGTTAGCCGGTCGCAAACTTACTCACCTCCCGAAATATTCACCTGCTATACTGTTAGCCGGTCGCAAACTTGCTCACCTCCCGAAATATTCACCTGCTATACTGTTAGCCGGTCACAAACTTACTCACCATATTCACCTGCAATACTGTTAGCCGGTCGCAAATTTACTCACCTCCCGAAATATTCACCTGCAATACTGTTAGCTGGTCACAAACTTACTCACCATATTCACCTGCAATACTGTTAGCCAGTCGCAAACTTACTCACCTCCCGAAATATTTGCCTGGTATAAGATTGCGTATTTCTTTAAATAGTCCATTATGCAGCTCTGGAACACAGCAAAATTGTTATTTTGACTTCCTAAACCATTTCTCAATTCATGAGAAATGTAAAATATACATGATTCTCACTGATGAAGGGCTTCTTCCTTGCTTTATGGGTCTTCAATCCTGCTTCTAGGAGCCTGTTATGAATTATCCTAGCAGTGCACATCACACCTCTTAATATTTCCAATTCCCTTTGAAGGTCTCTTGAGGTCATTCTCCGATTCATGAGAAACTGCCAGATAAGTTAATTGTCATCTCTTAGAAAGTCGCTTCTGCCCTCTACCTGGCTGGTTTTTGGTCATTCCCAGCGTCTCCTACTTCACCTTGTTCTTGTGTGCTGCTGTCTTAGAAACTTTGAGCCTGGAAGCAACCTGCCTCCAGTGTAGCCTTCTGCCAGCAGAACCAAGATTAAACCAG